>NC_051216.1:10884773-11114773 GCF_015220715.1 Pygocentrus nattereri | reverse complement strand
ACTGTCTAGGGAGTAGACATAAGAGCTTTAGCTTGCATGCACTGTGTTCTACCAGATAGATCACTTTCAAACCAAAGAATGTCAACTTCAGATGCAGCATGACACCGAGTGCTGAAGCTAAATATACTCAAGGTATTAGCAAAGAGTTCTTCCACAACAACATCTACAATATTTGCAGGCATTTTTTTTTTCTTACTTAATTGAAGAGTCCAAAACAAGATGTCCCCAAACTTTTGACAGGCAATGTAATAATCTGTGTGTATGTTTTTACAATGACCTCATGGGTTCAGGATTAATGTAACATGAACTGAAACAGATGACAGTTCATCACAGGTGTATTAGCTGCTCCTTTGATGCACTGTAATACATGAAAAGGCCTGAAAGCTGAAGTCCTGCATCTCTGACAGCTCTGATGTGAAGAGTAAAAATAGCTTTCCTCCTCCTCTTGCTATCACAATGTTCAGTCTAAAGTCTTAGATGAGAGCTAATGATCCTGATGATGTTTCGCTAGCTGGGAAGAAATAAAAGACTTGGCACAGTAAGAATACATTTTTTATGTTAACAGTTCAGTACAATTCATGACAGGGAAGTGTAAGATGGTGTTTCGTTTTGGTCATGTCCATGTTAAGGTTCAAGCAGAGTGAGAGATCAACGAGGTAATCATAAACAGCTTCCATGTTGGTGCTGCGTCCACCATATTCTTCCTTAAAACCTATCCATTCACATGTTCTTCATAGAACTGTCACACCACTGATATGCAGTAGTGTGCACAGCCTGGTGTTAGGCAGTCACTAGAAATTTGAAGTTTGTGTCAGTTTTTGAAATAGGCATAAACAAGTCTGGACGAGAAGATTGGGGACACGAAATTCTAGTTGAGATGTCTAAGGTTTCACATTTGAAGATTGTTGTAAATCTATGACTTGCTAAAGTCCAGCTGCAGGTTATGAATTGTCTGAAACATAATTTCCGTTTAGCCTGATCATTTAAACAGAAAAAAGATTAAGTGGCCCTTATTAGTCCCACCACAGGAAAATTTCACCTCCACATTTACCCATCCATGCAGTAAAACACCACATATACACTAGTGAACACACACACACACTAGGGGGCAGTGAGCACACTTGCCCGGAGTGGTGGGCAGCCCTATCTATTGGTGTCTGGGAAGCAGTTGGGGGTTAGGTGCCTCTCTCAAGGGCACCTCAGTCATGTACTTTCAGCTCAGGGGATGGAACCGGTGACCTTCTAGTCACAGGGCTGGTACCCTAACCTCCATCCCACGACTGCCTCAACAAGATGTCCTTCGAGCCATAAAACCTAGATGGATCAAAATAACAACAGGTTCATTGAACAAATGCTGATAAAAACATCTGTCATGTTAATATTAGCTGGCTAGCTAACAAAGCTATATATCTGAGAATGTAATTGTTTAAAAATCCTGCTAAACTGCTACCAGCCTACTTAGCTGACGTGTGTAAGGATCTGCATACAAACAGGCTTACAGAACGCCAGACATTCCATACCACAAATTCCGTCTAGCAAAACCACAGCGTGATGATGGACCACAGTGATGATACTGTTGCACTCTGTGTTTCTTGCTGTTACACTACAGTGTTAGCAGTGTGAGGTATGCAGGTGTTCCCTGGTCCTGGGCTTGACCTGTGTAAGAAGCAGAGACACCAGCAATTTTCCTTATCCATTCCTTTCTTCCTCTCTCTGTAGAAGCTCTGCTGACCACAGGCTCGCTAGCCGTGTCTCTGCAGGAGGAACCAGATATCTTTCACTCACAGTTTATCAGCTTATTTTCTGATTTCATGCTGTTACTTACAAAGGCAGACAGAAACCTTTTTCATTCATCTACATTGTTAAAGCTCTGATCTTTCTTTGTCTTCTCCATCAGGCAGCATTAAACTGGTCAGCTTCATCATATATTCATATTCATCAGATCCAACAGCTCACTGTTGCCTTCTATTTATGTGTAACGGCCTATTAATGATTTTCATTGCATGACCTAATTAATCACCATAAATAAACTCATTTTAAACGATTTTCCTTTACAAAGATAGTCTTATTGAAAGTAGGACCTATATATATAAATCCTTGTTACTTTGTACTATACTTATGTTTATATTTAAGCAACTGGCTGGCACTGACCCAGTAGATGTAGCTATGCAGATGCTACACACAAAGGCTCATGGTATGCCTACACTCTCAACAAAGTGACTATTTGTGTTGTTTATTGTTGTCTGTTAGTATAAATTATATGTACATGATATTTGTGATGTTCTTTGTCGTGAGGTGGGGTTGTTGTGTAAGGATTTGTGTTGGTCACCTTCAGCGTGAAATGTGGCTAATGGTGACCTCTCCCACTGTTTCAGTATTTTCATGTGCCTTTATGCCTGGACAGTTTAATAGTGCAGTTCTCTGAGCGGAGTCATTGCTTCAGTGGAATCTATTACCATTACACTGATGTCAGGAGTGGGATACTGCCCCCAGCAGTCTGGGTAGAAACAGTGCTTCAAGAAAATGAAGACACACTGAGAGGCTTGGCTGGCCAGGCGAAGCTCAGCGGTGAGGTGCCACTATGGAGAGGCTGGAGGCTGGCTAAAGTGTGAGGAGACTTGATGCCGTGTTCAACACAGGAAGGCCCAATAACAGGGTCAGCAAAAGGAGGCTCAATGGTGAGGTCAGTACGGCAGGGCTGGAGGCTGGAATTGGCAGGGAAAGACTGATGGTGAGGTCAAATGTGATGTGGATGACCGATTAGCTCGCAGATGTCTCTACTACCACCAGCATGTTTGTGCACAGAAAGGGTGGTCATCATCCCTCTCAGGTCAATCAGTAGTGCCAGACGCATATCCCCAGTGCACATGAGCAGTGTTCGGAACAGAGTCCTGAATGGGTGGTGATGAGAGTGGAAAGGTCAGGTCACATGGGACCTTACGGGTGGCAACATGCGAAGGCTCATGATATGCCTATGTTTTATTTATGATATTCTGTGTCAACAAGTGGGGTTGTTGTGTGGGGATTTGCATTGGGGGTTGGATAGTTTTGGTTCTCTGTCCAGCAGTGACACTGAAGTTATTAAAAACTCCCATCAAGTTATTAAAAACACATCCACCACTCAAATTAAACCTGCTGATGGAATAAATGGGGTAAAGTGGGGCTAACAGTATGCAGAGAAACTAACTGTACAACCACAAACTCCAACTATATAGTACGAGGACCTAAAAATACAGATAGTGATTCATGTTGTGCCTAATAAGTGTTTCTTTCCGATATCTAACTTAATTTTCATTGTTAGTGAGTCATATCAGTCATCTGGACTGGCAGTTGATGGTCTGCAGTACTAAAAATGTATGGCTGTCAAAGAACGATATTATGAAACCTTTATGACAGATATTACAAAAACTAGACTTTTATATTAGTTAGAAAAAAAAACTTTCTCTGGCCTAAAGCTTACTGAGAATACCAGATGAGGTAGCTGCATTTATATTTTATATTTCAGAAGACATGCTCCTCATCTTTTTGAAGAATTAAAAACAGTGGAGTGGAGAGTAAAGAGGGTTTTACCTTTTCTGTAGTGTGTTTTCGTAGAGAACATACACCGAAGCATTACACTGAATTGAACACTGAATTGAACCCAGCTATATAACTGTGCAATAAGCATCCCTGCTGAAAAAGGACCATTAGAAATTAGTAGGATTAAAACCTAATATTTTTGCTTTCTAAAGGCAGTTGGCTTAATTGTTTCAAATACATACCAATATTTCCTGTAGAACATCTTTAGATCCCATTAGAAAACCATCAAATGCATTTAGAATAAGCCAATGGTCACCTGTTAAACCATGAGGATCATTACCATCTTATCAACCCATATAAAAAAAGCCATAACACCTTACAAAACCATCAGAAAATGGCAGAAACACTTTTTTACTGTTTTTGGTAACACTTTCTATGAATGTCACCTTTGTAAGCATCTATAAATACATTCATAACATGTTATAATGGATTCATAAGGCATTATAAACATGGCTATAAATATTTATAAAAATAGAATATATATAAAAAAAGCCATGCTTATTGTGCATCATAAATTGTTAGCATAATATTTATAAGTCCTGCTCATAACAAATTATAAGAGCTCATATGTTGTAGTATGTCATGACAATTAACAGTAATGGTAATATAACGCTGGTATATTAACCACTTTACTGCAAAAATGTTCTTCATCCCTCAAGAGGATAAGGAGCATGTCATAGCAGCATGTCATCATATGACATTTGCTTTTATATATTTATGGCATGTTTATGTCCCCTGACAAACCAGCCATTAGGCGTGAACTTTGTGTACTTCTGGTGCTGGTTCTAAGCCTGGAAAAATGGTGAGGGTTGCGTCAGGAAGGGCATCCGGCGTAAAACTTGTGCCAAAACTATCATGCTGATCACAAATATGATTGCCATACCAGATCGGTCGAGGCCCGAGTTAACAATGACTGCCTCCGGTGCTGTTGACCAGCAGGGTGCCGGTGGAAATTGGACTACTGTAGGTCGAAGACCATCAAAGAGGAGAGGAGGAAAGCGGGTTAGAAGGCAGCGAGAGAGAAGGAAAGGCAGGAGTGTGTAGGTTAGAGTAGGGACGCTGAACATAGGGACAATGACTGGTAAAGGCAGAGAGCTTGCAGACATGATGGAGAGAAGGAAGGTAGATATTCTGTGTGTCCAGGAGACCAGATGGAAAGGAAGCAAGGCCAGGAACATTGGAGGTGGATTCAAACTGTTCTATCATGGTGTAGAGAGGAAGAGAAATGGAATAGGGAT
The DNA here is from genome assembly GCF_015220715.1 of Pygocentrus nattereri. Lineage (NCBI taxonomy): Eukaryota > Metazoa > Chordata > Actinopteri > Characiformes > Serrasalmidae > Pygocentrus > Pygocentrus nattereri. Next base: position 11,109,956 of record NC_051216.1, on the reverse strand, counting down.
AATCCTAAAGGAACAGCTTGGGAAAAGTGTTCTGGATGTAAAGAAAACGTCAGACAGGATCATGAGCCTGAAGTTGGAGGTTGATGGTGTAATCTTGAATGTGATCAGTTCATATGCACCACAGGTTGGTTGTCAGTTAGAGGAGAAAGAGGAATTTTGGAGTAAGATGGATGTAGTGGTAGATGGTGTCCCTAGAGAGGAGAGATTAGTGATTGGTGCAGACTTCAATGGACATGTTGGTGAAGGGAACGTAGGGGATGAAGAGGTGCTGAGTATGTATGGTGTGAAAGACAGAAATGTGGAAGGTCAGATGGTTGTAGATTTTGCAAAGAGAATGGAAATGGCTGTGGTGAACATATATTTTCAGAAGAGGGAAGAACACAGGGTGACATACAAGAGTGGAGGGAGGTGCACACAGGTGGATTATATCCTTAGCAGGAGATGCCACCTAAAGGAGATTGGAGATTGTAAAGTGATACCAGGGGAAAGTGTAGCAAGGCAGCATAGGGTGGTTGTCTGTAGAATGAGATTAGAAACAAAGAAGAATAAGAAAGTGAAGACAGAGCCAAAGATTAGATGGTGGAAGCTGAAGGAGGAGGATGGTTGCAGGCAGTTCAGGGAAAAATTGCAACAGGCCCTTGGGGGCAGTGAGGAGCTACCTGAGGGCTGGGAAACTACAGCTAACGTGGTGAGAGAAACTGGCAAAATGTGTTGGGTGTTTCATCTGGTCAGAGGAAAGAAGACATGGAAAGTTGGTGGTGGAATGAGGAAGTCCAGGAGAGTATTCAGAAGAAGAAGGCAGCTAAGAAAAAGTGGGATAACCAGAGAGATGAAGGAAGTAGGCAGGAGTACTGTGAGGCTAGCGAAAAGAATGGTGGCAAAGGCAAAGGCTCAGGCCTATGATGAGCTGTATGAGAGGCTGGACAGTAAAGAAGGAGAAAAGGAATTGTATCGTTTGGCTAAACAGAGAGATAGAGCTGGAAAGGATCTACAGCAGGTTAGGCTGATAAAGGATAGAGAGGGAAATGTACTAGTGAGTGAACAGAGAGTGTTGAGTAGATGGAAGGAGTATTTTGAAGAACTAATGAATGAGGAAAACGAGAGAGAGAGGAGGACAACGGGGGGAGAGATAGTGGATCAGGAAGTGCAGAGAATTAGTAAGGTGGAAGTGAGGGCAGCTTTAAAAAGGATGAAGAATGGAAAGGCAGTTGGTCCAGATGACATACCTGTGGAGGTATGGAGATGTTTAGGAGAGAGATGTTTTAGGCGGTGGACTTTTTAACCAGGTTGTTTAACAAAATCCTGGAGAGTGAGAGGATGCCTGATGAGTGGAGAAGCAGTGTACTGGTCCCCATTTTTAAGAACAAGGGTGATGTGCAGAGCTGCAGTAACTACAGAGGTATAAAGTTGATGAGCCACACGATGAAGGTATGGGAAAGAGTTGTTGAAGCAAGGCTAAGGTGAGAGGTTCAGATCAGTGAGCAGCAGTTTGGTTTCATACCCAGAAAGAGTGCCACAGATGCATGCGTTGAGAGTGTTGGTAGAGATGTACAGAGAAGGTCAGAAGGAGCTACATTGTGTCTTTGTGGATCTAGAGAAGGCATATGATAAGGTGTCAACATGTGAGGTTCCTAAAGAGGAACTGTGGTACCGTATGAGGAAGTCAGGTGTAGCTGAAAAGTATGTTAGGGTGGTGCAGGACATGTATGAGGATAGTGAGACAGTGGTGAAGTGTGATGTTGGAGTGACAAATGGTTTCAAGGTGAAGGTAGGGTTACATCAGGGATCAGCTTTGAGCTCCTTCTTGTTTGCAATGCTGATGGACAGGTTGACAGATGAGGTCAGGCAGGAGGCTCCATGGACCATGATGTTTGCAGATGACATTGTAATCTGTGGTGAGAGTAGAGAGCACATGGACGAGAATCTGGAGAGGTGGAGGTTGGCACTGGAGAGGAGAGGAATGAAGGTCAGTAGAGATAAGATGGAATACATGTGTGTGAATGAGAGGGAGGCAGGTGGAAAGGTGAAGATGCAAGGAGTAGAGGTCGTAAAGGTGGATGACTTCAAATATCTTGGGTCAACCATCCAGAGCAATGGACAGTGTAGAAAAGAGGTGAAGAAGAGGGTGCAGGCAGGATGGAGTGGGTGGAGACGGGTGTCAGGGCTGATGTGTGACAGAAGGATAGCAGCAAGAGTGAAAGGGAAGGTTTACAAGACAGTAGTGCGTCCTGCTATGATGTATGGTTTGGAGACTGTGGCTCAGTCTAAAAGACAGGAGGCTGAGCTGGAGTTGGCGGAGATGAAGATGCTGAGATTTTCATTGGGAGTGACAAGGATGGACAAGATTAGAAATGAGCAGATCAGAGGGACAGTGAAGGTGGAGCAGTTTGGAGATAAAGCCAGAGAGGCTAGGTTGAGATGGTTTGGACATGTGTTGAGGAGGAATAGTGGATATATTGGGCAAAGAATGTTGGAGATGGAGCTCCCGGGTAGAAGGAGAAGAGGTAGACCTCAGAGAAGGTTTATGGATGTAGTGAAGGTGGACATGGAGATGGTTGGTGTAAAGGTAGAGGAGGCAGTGGATAGGGCAAGATGGAGGCAGATGATCCGCTGTGGCAACCCCTAAAGGGAGCAGCCGAAAGAAGAAGAAGAAGTTTATGTCCCCTGACCAGGTTTTACCTTAAATACACCTTAAAATGGCATTTCCATTCACGAACTTTCATAATATGTCAATAAGCTGCTGTTGTCGGAAGAAAACCTTGTTTCTCCTTGTGGTACCGTGGACCGTGGCAGTTTGGAGGTACCTTGTAAAATAGCAGCTTTTTACCCAAAAAGCACATCCACCAACAGGTAAGAGCTCAAACTCCTTTTTTTATTAGTACATACGGTGTAACTTGAAAGCAAAAACATATATAGACAGATACTCTCACTTAGGCTGAATTTTAAAGTGATAAAGTAGCTACCACCCTTTAGGCTTGGAGGTTCTCTCAACCTCAGTCCCCAACAGTCATCTAGTGTGTTGCCATTCAGTCAACGCAACGCTGATGTCTACCTCTGTTCAGCCTTCCTGAAAAATTAAAAAACACACCTTTTATACCCACTCACTAACGTGGACTGCTCCCCCTGGGCATCCCCATAATCTAGGGTGAATTCGAAACAAACATACACACAATATTACATACATAACCGGTTTGTTTAAAAGATATTCTGCAGCTGAACATCAAGTAAATATTATCCATTATTTATCTACTGAAGAGACATGTTTTCTTTCTCCACAGATAAAACTGGATTCCCCTGCACCAGCAATTTCCCCCAGTCCACTGAAGGATATAAAAGCTGGGTGACCCGCGCGCTGCCACTCCCAACGGATACAGGTAAGTGCCCAGTCTATCTCTGAATGTCTCTTAAAATTGTCCTTGCATTAAGCCTTTAGAAGGCTGGTGATAGGTAAGAGTGACTTACCTTATCACACTCCTTTTGTTGTTTTTCAGTTTTTGACATAATCTGAAAGTACCTGTTGCTTTTTACATTGTGTGTAAAGAAATGGCCCAAAAAGACTTGGTTCCATTGACTTACATTAAAAGTAAAATAGTTTTTTTTTTCTTCTCATGTAAAGTTACCATTTTGGAGACATGAGGTTTTGTTCTGACAACAGAGAAATGCTTTAGCACACTACGTTAAAAATAATAGGACATCCAAAAGCCAATTTTACCTCACATGAGAGGTTTCTGACCTTAGTAGAAAAAAAAAACAACTCAAATTCTGCATGTTGCCAACAACAGTATTTAACAGATTGTTACATATCCGTCTAGGTCTCTATCTAGCCCGGGCATTTTCATAACAGATCTCATAATTATTAATGCTTTGATGAAACACCAGGTCCCCCCATATTTGCAACGTAAAGATGTTAATGGCACTTCCATTGAAACTACCATTAACACAGCAACATAACACGCATGAATCCTAACAGTTGTCATAACAACCACTACTGCAGCAGAAATACTACCTCCTTCATGTTGACATAACCGGGGGTGAAAATGGGCCACAAAAGTCAATATTTTCATAGGGAATATTTTCATAGTATAGGGTTGTTTTACTCTGTTCTAAAGTGTGAAAGTCCATACGCTGAATGGGCAGTAGGTTGAACTTGAGGTATGTTCACAGACACTATGCTTTATGCACACTTTAGAACAGAGTAAATCAACCCTACGCTATTTTCCCTATGAAAATAGTCCCCTAGGTTTTCAAGATGACTTTTGTGGCCCATTTTCACTCCTGGTTAAGTCAACATTGTATAGCAGTTCAAGTAAATTGTTACTACAGGGAGATTCACTCGAAAGAGGCCCTGGATATTCTGTAATAGCTCTCTCTAGGACTAAGCAATCTGAATGAAACAACATGCAATGTGCTCCTCAGTATATGGAGCTTCAAACAAGCCAGGATGGCTTTAACCTCTCTAATGCTTGCCCATACATTCAGGAACATGGAGAGCTGTGTTGAAATGTGTCTGGCAGAAAATCACCTGGATCACCTCCAGCATTGCATGTAATACAACCAATTGTACATACATCAAGATATGTAGCATATTTTTGTGGTTCAGATTGCTTCATCCTAACGGGAGCTACAACAGAAGATGTGGGGCCTCTTTCCAGTGAATCTCCCTGTATATTTTGCATATATACAGCATTTGTGCTTGAAACAACATGCTGATAAGCTATGTGTTCATTATGACAGTGTGTGTTTCTTTATGATACATTCTGCTATGCAATTTGCAGTATGTTTTGCATTTGCTTTGTATCCATCCATATTATGAATGAGCGGCGAGAGCTGGAGTGCCCTTGGACTCCTGGATGGACTGTAATGGTGTGCTGGAGCACTCAGCCATGTTGCTTCTGTTAAACGCTTAATTACAATACAATTCAAGAAAAACAAGTATTTCTTTTAATTAGCTGGTGTAGCATCAGGAAGTTCATGTAATTGACTCCAATGTAAAAGGCTGTGGTGCATACATAAACCAGACAAATTAAATGCGAATTAATGAGCAAAAAGTTTGAATGTCTTTTTATTCCCACCCCGCCTAGCCAATTAAGAGAAGGTCCGTGGAATTAATAAGAGGTGACGGGGTAAGAGCTGATGTGGTCATCACTACAGCATAAACAAACAAGCCGTCGGTAGATAATAAATAAGTAGATCGCAAAGGTGGAAAGGTGGTAGAAAAATCACAAGGCTATCGGCCTGCATGACAGCAGGGCAACGTCAGGAACATGGGTTGCACAGGAATCCAATTACTCCAGTTAATAAGCTGACACTGTTCCATATTCCATCAGATTCCATTACCTGGCATAGCGTTGTGGCTGCATTTCTGCATTTCATACATTAATGCATGTATATATGCATAAATAATTTATATGTAAATAAAGCTTGGAAACACTTGTTATATTGCTAATTGCTGTTATTTTACTCAGTATTAGCTTCTACAGCATCAACTGAAATACCATAATCTAGACATCAGAAGGTAAGTCAGACTTCTGGAAGGTAAGTTTTTGGCGAGTTACTAAATGATAAGTAATATACTGTCATTTTCTATTTATGTCAATTTCTTGATACATTTTCTGCTTTGACATTTGATCAGCACTGTTCATATCAAAGACATTATGAATGTTTATTATTTATTCATTTTATTATAACTTCATTATCAGTGTTTTACAGCTTTCTTAATCATTTTTCAATAAACTACAGCTCTGTCCGTAATTCTGGGCACATCTAATGTTTCATTTCTCACAGTTTCTTACAGATTAGTTTAAGTAGTAGAAACATAAGCATAATTTTGTACATTTGTCCAACAAAATATGTATTCATAAGCATAACAAACATGTTTACAAAATGAAATTGATAGGAAAAAAAAAACACACACCACCTCTTAATAACAACAATATAGGCACTTTATTGCTGTCTTAAAAGTTGGTTGCCTTTTGTGCTTCTCATAAAACAGCCAGTCCTAACCACATTAATTGTTTTAGTTTTTAATTAAAATTTTAAATAAAATGTTTAATTAAAATTTTAATTTAAAAAATCTAACTTGATACATTTTAATATCTATAAAAGTAAGTTCAACTATAAACAATTGGGAATTGATGTACTCTATAATATTTGTCACATGTACCTTCAAAAAGTGTTGGTGTTTATCTTTGTCGTTTATCAGCTTAATCTTATATCAAGGGAAATAAATTAGGAAATTGTAAGAAATTACTGTATTTCTGTGAAATATTAATAATTATAATAAAGGACTATTATATAAATGCAAACATCTGCTGTAGATTGAAAATGGCATGAGTAACAGTAAATATTAAATTACAGAAGACAAATCACAGATAGTCCCCACAGTGTTGTCCAACCTGATCCTCCTTGTAAGATAAATGGGCTGATCTTATCTATTGTCATCCAATGTGTCACAGACCACAAGATCTTGCATACTTCACTGGATTGAATCTCTCTTTGTTGCTATGCTACTGTATCTAGATCACGGTGATACTAGTGCTCAGCTTGTGGACGTTGACTTGCCGTCTAATGGTGATAAATTCCTCCTGCCTTCAAGATGCTTTGTCAGTGATGGCTCTTTACCCCTAGTGTTGTGTCCACACTTCATTTATCAGGAGCAATAGGCTACTGCAGAATGCACTGATCTTCTCCTTCACAACATGCAAAATTTCCCACTTTCATGTGATTCACCTCAGGGGATCAGCTAGGTCATGTAAACACCTTCACCTTCTTTAGAAACCTGCCATCCATTCTTCTGGCTGTATGCTTTTGATCATTCTTTTGTTGAAATGTTCATCTTCTCACCTGCTTTGGCTGAAGAGATCAACCCCTTAACAGGCCAGGGTCCACTGGCAGGCCCAAAGTCTTATTACACACCTCTAGAACCTAAGACTAGCTCAGCCTGTTTGTCCCGAAGTCCCAGTAGTTACTGAATAATAAGCCTTAGTGTGTAATGAGCCTGAAATTTTAAGGGGTCAACTTCTCATCTAATATCTCCGGGCACATCCCTCCATTCTTGTTTCAGTTGATCGTATGTAATGCTCCAGTACCATTTGCAGAAAAGCAGCTCCATGTCATGATGCTGCCACCTTCATACTTCACAGTGGGCATGCTGTTCTTGGGATCTGTAAAAACCTGTCTTGCCCTGTCTTTGTCTTTTTCTGTTTCACCCTTGTGTTCTTGGTCCATGTGCTTTTGTTGTTATTTAGTCTTCAGTCTCTTCTCTGGTCCTCCCTTCTCGTTATCTGTCTCACCTGTCTGTTGTTTATAGCCCAGCCCCTGTCAATTGTTCTCAGGTGTTTCTTGACTAAGGTGTTTGTATTTATACCGCTTTGTTTATTTTGTTTCCCACCCAGCTTTTGTACACTAATGCTAGATAAATACAATGAAAACACAAGCCATCATGGTGTTCCTGTTTCCCAGCTTGTGTTTTCATTGTATTTATCTAGCATTAGTGTTGTCAGGTCTGTAACATGATTGGATATGAAAAGAGCATCTCAGAGAGGCTGAGTCTTTTAGAAGATGGGGAGGAGTTTATCATGTATGAAGCATACTAAGTGGAAACTTCAGTCATTCTCTATAAATCATAAATTACATACTTGCCTGTTCAAAACATGCCATGTTCAAAACATGCCATGTTTGGTCTCTCCTCTGGTCCTCCCTTCTTGCTATCTGTCTCACCTATCTGTTGTTTATAGCCCCGCCCTTGTCAAGTGTTCTCACGTGTTTCTTGTCTTAAGTGCTATAGATACACACACACACACACACACACACACACACACACACACACACACACACACACACACACACACACACACATTCATATATATATATATATATATATATATATATATATATATATATAGCATTTGTGTTCTCAGGATTTAATAGCCTGTTTATGTTCTTAGCTCTCCTTGTTTTGCTCTCAGTGTTCCCAATAAAGACTTTTACCAAGTATGCTCACACTTACCCCCGTCTACTCAAATGCATCGCCAGTCCCTGTGTGACAGGCCGTTCCATGCAACTGGTTTTCTCCTAATGTGGGGATCTGAATTGCCAAGAATGTCTATTTTTGTCTGTGTTATCTGACCAGAGCACATTGTTTCGAATCAGTTTGCTCAAAAAAGCATCTCTGTGTTTCAGGTGGGCTAAAGGAATGGAGATGCACAATGGAGACTGCCATGCAACTCATTGCGCATTATTCTGTGTGTAACTGTCTTTCCTGCTGCTTTCAGGTAAAACTGCAACTTCTGAAACTGCTGGCTTGTCTCTTACCATGTCATTAGTCTGAGAGACATCTTGCTGGTGAACAAGAGGTTCAAGGAAGTTTGCATGTCATAGTAGCAGTTGTACTGGCAAGCATGTTTAAGGACGTTTCTTGGGCTGTTTAGCTTTTTCCACCCAAGAATTGTTTAGTAATGTTCCCAAATCTTCCTGACCAATGGCAATGTGTTTCATAATACCACCTGGTGCACTTTTGCTCAAGTATGTGGTTATTTTTGCAGCATTAAGATGTAGCTATCAGTTTCAATTTCTAAACATGTTTTTTGGTGATTAATCCATATTTTTTGTTCATATTTAAAGGAATATAGTCAAAAGACATAGCATGTGCAAGTTTAAAGAGGTTATATGAACTTTATTTAAAACTATATGTAATATATATATATATATATATATATATATATATATATATATATATATATAATATATGAACTGTATTTATTTATTTTACATTATCCTTGATTATGATGGTCAAAAAGTAATAAAGTCTTCGTGTTTCACACTTAGCAAACCCTTTGCTCAAGTGTGTGACTTGTAGTAAATTAGCTACTTTTATTCAACCTAAAAGAATACTTTGAACAAATGATTCTTTTAATCAACACAGTTTCTTGAGTTGAATAAAACTAGTTCAATACTAGATCATACTAGTCATTTTTAGGCTGATCTGAAAAGCCTTTTTTTACAGTGTAGACATTACCAGATGCTGGAAATCTTCCCTGCTGATGCTCTGCCAGGCTTGAAATGCAGTCATTGAAATGCTGCTCAGTGGGTTTCAGGTCATATGATTGATTTGGTCAGTCAAGGCGTTTCCACTTCTTGGCCCTGGAAAGCTCTGTAGTTGTTTTAGCAGTATTTTCCAGGTCACTGTCTTGCTGCAAGGTGAAGCATTGTCCAGTTTTAAGACATTTCATTGGATCTGAACAGTTAATATGCTACTGTTCACTTATGTTTACGGCTGTTGGCACTTACAGCATCATTGAAGACAAGTGAACCAGCCACACATGCACATGCCACCAAGCTTCACACATGATGTGGTACAGTATGCAGTTCCTTTTTCTCCGCATGTTGCTCATTGTATCACAGTATGTGTCAGAAATCTGGAGGGTTTTTTTTACTTTATAGCAATGCAGCTTTTCTGCTTTTAAAGCCTGCCGGAATTAAGAGGTTTTAAGCAACCGGAGAGGAAATAAACCTGCCTGTAAAATCGTATCCTTTTCTGGAGGAAGATGTTTTGAGAGCAAAAACTTTCTCAAATAATTGGCTGTTGGCCATTTGCAGGAGTTGGTTGTATCCTAGGGTCACTGAGTCTTCATCGTTGCACTCAAGTGGCAAATATCTGAATAACATATAACATCTTTTAAATTTTTATCAGATGCGAGGACACAGATCAAGTTCAGTGAAGCGTGATGTGATGCGTACTATTTAGTATTTATAAGTGGATGTTGGCCTGAAACCTGCAGAAATAGGCACCACATGGAGAATGAAGAAAGTGACAGTGATAGTAGAGTGAGAGTTTTATCCTACTTGGTTCTCTTAATATAGAACAAATTTGGGAGAAAGTGCAGCTGCTGATGGGATTGAATAGATCTAAGCCAGTGTTAAAGTATGGAACATTCCAGTCATTTCATGAACTCTTTAGTTTTGTTTATTCTGTTAACCAGGTACAGTTAAAAAACATTAAGATTTGTTAGTTGTGTCACTACATAGCCGTTTTTATTACAAAAATATAGTCATAAGCAGCACGGCATTGTCCAGTGCTTGCTATCCCACAAGCAGGAATTTGCAGTGTTTTGGGCCAAGCTTGTAGTTTGTGTAATAACATTCAAACTGGTCAAGCTTGGGACAAGCATACAATACTTTTTTGTATTCTATGGTAAGTTTTACCATGACTCTTCTAAAATTCACCCCTGTTTCTCTGCTTGTTGGCATATTAGCTACCTGCTGATACCGTCTAGTGAGGGAAGAATATACAACCTCATTTCATTTAACTGAAAATAGAACTACAACAACAAATCAAACGTTGAAACTGAGAAATTGTATTGTTTTAATGCTATAAAACCCTGCTGGTTAATTGGCAACAAGTCAGTAACATGATGGTTATGAAAAGAGCATCTCAGAGAAGCTGAGTCTTTTAGAAGATGGGGAGGGGTTCATCATGCATGAAGCATACTAAGTTGAAACTTCAGTCATTCTCTATAAATAATAAATTACATACTTGCCTGTTCAGACCATGCCATGTTCAAATGGTATGGGGGGGGGGTTGGTTAGGGGCGGGGGTGGGGGTGGGGGACTATGATTGAGGGAGGGGAGAGAAGAGATCTGCTTGGGAGTTCTAGGCAGCTTCTTGCTAAAAGGCAAGACCAACCCCTTCACTCACACACACACACACACACACACACACACACACACACACACACACACACACCTGTACTAAAATTGAAAGGAATACAGCTTCTACCAACAGTCAGTTATTTCAGTGGTGAGCTGAGTGCACCTGCTGCATGTTCCTGCTAATTAGCAAAGAGGAGGCATAGCAGACATGTGGTCAGAGTTGTCAGAAGGTCACAGTAGGGTGGATTTACTAAAAGACTGGCCAATTTAGCAAATGATCTACTAGAAACTTCTATAGAAATGAACACAGGTGCAACTTTGTAATTAACATATAGCCAGTGCAATATAAAACCCTATTTAAAGCTCATTTCTCTAACATAGAAGAAGTTTTCCATTCTTCTCTGAACCTGATTCAAATGACTCATTAGGTCAAAATAATGACTTATTTCACAAGATTTAAAAAAAAAAAGAGTAATGATTAATTACACACTGAGAGACTATGCATTAGAAGTACAAAGAAGTTATTATTGTAAGAAAATAAAACATCATTGTGACCTAATAAGTCATAATTTGAGAAAATCATTCATTATTTTGGCTTTCTGTTTTGAAACATGGCCATTTTTGGCTGGTGGGATACGCTAAACTTGAGTTGTATGTATTTGGAAACTGAGTAATATTGTAAAATCCAGCTTAATTTCACTCAGCAAGTCCTTGTCTTTCAAGAACTGTATGATTTTGATTTGTGCTGAGCATAATGTTTACTACATACAATGCGATACATCAAAGGCTGAGGCATTTCCGCAACAGAAGTGACGAGTAACTTTAATAATGCAGGAATTTCAATGCCAAAGACTTTCAATACGGGCTTTTAAACAATAATACGAACAACTGTGAATTTATAGGCAAAACCAACTCCTTCAGTATTTGCTATAAGCCTTGATTTGTCGGAGTAGGTGCGTCATTACAATCTCCTCCCAGTGTTTTGCACTTTGGGAGGGAAACTCTTATAAACTTTTATGCAATGAGGCAAAAGCATAAAAGAGTAAAGACCACCCCTTGGAAACTTAAAGGGCTGTTGCATCTATTTAGTATAGGACAACAGTCACAGTTCAATGCTAAAATTGGACTGGCACCAAACATTAGTAAATTAATAAATTAGCAAACATCCAAATTTGGTTGCGTGTTGAATCTTGAAACAGTGGTATGTGAAACAGCAAGTAGCTTTCGAAGATCTAGAACATGTATTCCATTAAGTTATTAAACTGTATGTAATTAGATTTGGTATGCATCCAGGTCTCTATATCCTTTGTAACCTTTGCTTCCCTAAGTGTTAAGCTGCTCAAGACTGCGTGTGTAGAGCACAGCTCATAAATATATCATCCACATGCCTGTCCAGAGATGTTTTCTAGCCCACTCTGAAACCCAGCCTACTGTCCAACTACATTAGCAATTTGTACTTTTTTTTTCCTCTGGTGTTGAAGCTTCTCATTGTGCAGTCTTTTTCCCCTTCGCCTTTCATCTGCTATGAGTGCATCTAGCATGGCCCTGTAATACAGCCACAGGCATTAAAGCAGGGTGCTCAACATGGATGCACAGACACGAGCTAAAAATATGTACTTTTGTGAAAACCTTCCAGCCTGTGCTGCATTTGGGCAGAAGAATGCAGTGAATATGTATTGAAACCTAGTTTGGTAATTTGGGGAGGTTTGAAGGCAAGCAAAGCAACGGCTTATTAAAGATACCTGAGGCCCAGGTTGAGTAAGTCCCAATACTATTCAGCTGCCAAAATGATTGAAGTTATATTGAACGCCCCTCCTCACTGTTTTCCTGGGGCAGTGGAAGCTCGGAGATTGGTGGATTAGATGAAAAGGTACTTAAGAGTATGAGCAGATTTGTTGGAACAGAATGCTTATTGATTCAGACGGGAAGTTGCCAAGCAGAAGAGCTGCTGCCCAGAAGGGATTTGCGTTTGCTGAACTTCGGGGTATTTCTCTTCTCTGATGCTCTGCCAGCTTGGTTCGAGAGTTTCCGAGCTTCTACAGTGCGCAATCTGATCAGCGTTATTAAAAAGCATCTGATCTGTCCTGAAACTGAAATGTTCAAGGTTTTCTTACCGCCAGAAATCCATGATTATTAAAGCAAAGGGTGGAGTCAGAAATTGAAAATGCAGTACAAGGAAGGCTTCATTCACCGCGTATACAATAGATCCCCGATATGGCATGTTGGGATCGGAATTTTAGCCACAAATCATTTTTTTCTGAAATGAAGTTCAGTAAACTAATAACTCCATAAGCATGCAGCACAGGCTCCCCATACTTCTTAATGAGAAAATGTGCGCCCACACCGAAGCCACTGAGTTGTGTAATTAACTGAACAATTTCATGCAAAATGGCCACCTCTGATAAAATTAGAATATATTCCTGTTGAGAGGTGAAGGAAAATTGCAATAAATCTATCTCAAAGATGGGAGTGAGCGGTTTGTTTTTTGGTGTGAGAAATAACATACATTATGCATCAGCGAGCTCCAAAACACTTAAATCTGAATAAGTTTGCAGCTCTTCCAAGGATGATTAAATTTTGCATTATTTCTTTTCATTTTCCACACGCCGCTGAAATCTCACTTTCCGTGGTGGAGTAAATTTAGCAGCGAATGATGGATATCTGACCTTTATGCCACATATATCTGCGACGGACTGGCTGAAACATGAAATGTCAAAACTAAATATGCATCTGATCCTAAGTTGTGGCATGGCAGTAATGGCTTAGTGTTTGCATGCTGGGTATCTCGGAATCTCAGTACATGGAACTATTATTTTAATGAACATTTCTGCATTTTAAATAAAAGGGGCTTGCGAGGCAAAACCAACATTGGATAAATCCGAAACCCCATCAATTATACATTAGATTTTTTTTTTCCCACAATTAAGTAATTTGGAAATATTTCTCAAGTGTAATGAAACAGTTCTTCTATTTGCATAATGATCATATATAATTAAATGTAGCTTACAGATTAATTCTAACAAAAACAAAATAAGAGAGAGAGAGAGGGGGACAGACTGCGAGATTCAAGATGATGTGTGTTAACTCCCATCTCAGGCTTTAAAAGTACATTTTTCAAAGGAATAAATGTCACATTTCCACTTGAATAAATTATTTAATAGCCTGTCAGATAAAAAAGATTCTTGAACACCTGTAACTGTAATTTGTAAGGGTAGCAGACAGAACCAGATGCTTGCAGCAGAGGCTTAATTTAAGATCTTTAACAACAAAGGGGAAATCCAAATCACAGTTGATGAACACAAGAGTCAAAAGCCAGAAGGCCATAAACAGAGAATAGGGATGAGGCCAGAGTTGAGGTCGGAGACAGAAAATGGGCCATACACAGAGAAGCACCCTAAATTTCATTCGGGATCAATAAAGTATCTATCTATCTATCTATCTATCTATCTATCTATCTATCTATCTATCTATCTCTCTCTCTCTCTCTCTCTCTCTCTCTCTCTCTCTCTCTCTCTCTCTCTCTCTCTATCTCTATCTATCTATCTATCTATCTATCTATCTACCTATCTATCTATCTATCTATCTATCTATCTATCTATCTATCTATCTATCTATCTATCTATGTGTGTGTGTGTGTACATACACTGTTAGATGCAGGTACATGATTCATTCATAAATGTACAAACAATGTAAGTGCACCCTCAAAGGTGTAACAGTGGTTTTAAGGTCCAACTGTGTACCTTAAGTAAGTTTTCCCTAGTGGAAAAGTAGACATTTGTATCTTTTTATGAACTACTGTTTTAAAATGGAACATTAAAATAAAAACCCTGGAGACGAGACGGGGTGTGTGGAGTCAGTACAGCCTAGAAAATATCATTTCAATGGATTCTGGTACAGTTATGTTACCTGACTAAAGGTACTGAGATGTACTTGAGGGTACCACCACAGTGACAAAAGGGGTACAGCCCCAGTGACAGGGTCATACCTTTTTTTCTGAGAGCGTACAAGGTGTAACAAGTGTGTGATTAGAAGTGTGATTAGGTGATGAGTAACGGTGATAGGTTGATCTGTGAGCATCCTGAGTCATGTGATGCAGCGAGGGGTTCTGGGAAACGTAGTCCGCAGTGACAGAGTTGGCTGTAGTCTCAGCCATTTCAGAGGGAGGCGTGACCTAACTGTGTATTTACTCACTGAGACCAGCTCATAGCTCATTAGCAAGCTGATCGGTGTAAATGATTCAGGATTTAAGTTATTTTATGAGAAAACATAACAATTTGCCATCGTCGGCAACTGTTGAAAGGTTCTACCTTGAGCCCTCAGGGAATTTCTCTTCTGAGTCTTAGTTTTTCTCTGTAGTTCTTCCTCGTGCTCTTATAGAACCTTTTCATTTGAACCTTGCTTCCACTAAGTGTTGCTCATGCTCCTGAAGGGTTGTTATGTTCACCACAAGCATTTCAGTACATAAATGTTCCACTTTCTGATGCTCTTAAGACATTTTGGTAGCACTTTATTTTACAATATGGTAAGTATCTAGTTTTTAATAAGCACATATTGCTGTTGTCGGAACCTCATATCTTCAAACTGTCACGATTGGCCCCTCCCAGTCCTGTCCGTGTGTTTGTGTTGTGTTTTGGTTTTGTAGTCCAGCCCCCTTGTTTAGTGACTCCGCCCCTGATTGTTTCCACCTGTGTTCCTGCCTGTCACTCATTTACCCTGTGACTATTTAAGCCCTTTGTTTGCCACTAGTTGTCGCTGGTCTTTGTTGTTTGTAATGTTTGATCGCCCTTGTTTGATTCTGGTTTGTCTGTCATGTCTGACTTTACATCTCTCTGTATTGGTCATCTGACTTGGGACCGTTATGACCCTGATTTTGGATTTGTCCACAATAAAAGTCACTTATCTCCACACATGCATCCGCAACCTCGCTCCCCACTGTCACGGTAACTTTACAGAAGAAGGAAAAAACATACTTTGCTTTTAATGCAAGTCAATGGAACTAGAATTTTTTCCAAGTCATTTTGTGGTGTTTCTTTTGGTCCACTCATCATGAAATGTACATGCAATGTAAAGGTTCACAGGCATTTTTACATTTGGTCAAAAACTGAAAATATCAAAAATGGAGTTTTCGTTCAACAGCAACCATAGATTGCTACCATAGCAACCATACAACAGCAACCACAGATTACATAGATTCAGCCTTAAAGACTTTCCTTGCACTTCTGTGTTTGCTAATGCGGCAGAGTAAATAGCGCTAAATAGCTTCTGGTCACACTGTAAACAATGGCTGATACCGTGAATCATTGCTGTGTTCCTAAATGCACCAATGATTTAGCTAAACAGCCTCACCTCTGCTGCCAATTGAGCAAGTTTAAAAATGTCCCACTTCAGCTGAAAAGCTGTGCTCATCATCATCATGTGTCACTTTTAATGAGGAAAGTGATCAAAAAAGAGGGTAAAACTGAACTGCAGAGGGAACGTGGGCTGGACAGTAGGACAGATTTGATAACATTTATGATTAAAAATGCTCAGCTAGACAAATATTTATTCCCTGGCATATTTATAATCTTGGAGATGTTCATCAAAAAGATTTACTTAAAACCTTGAGAAATAGACACCTCATTGCTGTAGCTTGGTGATTAGTTTACTGGAATGCAGAAATACGATACTGTGCCTCCTTGCTGGTCATGGTGTTTAGGGTACCTACCAATGTTGCTAATGTTTACCAGGGCTGAGTAGGAGGAATTAAACCTGAAGGACTTTTTCTCCTCTAAAATGAAGTGCAATGAGTGCAAATCTGTTTAGAGATGTTTGATGTGGTGTTAAACATAGAGAACCACTCTGCTCCTTCTCTGCATTGCAAAACGGAGAGAAGGAGAGATCTTGTTGGTTCAGATGCAGACTTATTTTTGCGGAATACATTCTGTCATCTGAACACAACTGCTTTGACGCAGAGATGCGCTTTCAAATGTGCAATGTGTGACACTGGGCGCCATACAGCAGTCTACATTGGCAGATGCACAGGAAAGTTCAAATGCTTTTAAGTTGTGCACAGCAGACTTTGGCCAAGACAAACCAGCCAATTTGTCCATATTGGAGGAACTACCAGACATGTCAACTGCACTGAGGTTGAAGGAAGATTTTTGAGATAGGCTAAAAGCCGGCGACCCTCTGTTGTCGTTCTGTTAAATTGTGCAGGTAGAGGTTTGATATTGCTACTATTTAAAGCCAGATGTAATGATGCAGTGACTGAGAGAAAGGTCTATTGTTTCAGGTTCAGGACATATACATGGCAATGAAACCCAGTTGGCATCTACCAGAAGTGCCAATAGCAGCACTATGCAAAAACACTACAATAAATATGACAAGAATCTGAATATATATGTATACAATGGCATACATTATATTGCCAAAAGTATTCCCTCACCCATCCAAATCATTGAATTCAGCTTTTCCAATCACTTCCATGGCCACAGGTGTATAAAACCAAGCACCTAGGCCTGCAGACTGCTTCTACAGACATTAGTGAAAGAATGGGTCGCTCTCAGGAGCTCAGAGAATTCCAGCGTGGTACGGTGATCGGACGCCACCTGTGCAACAAGTCCTCACTACTATTCAACAGTCAACTGTCAGTGGTATTATAACAAAGTGGAAGTGATTGGGAACGACAGCAACTCAGCCACAAAGTGGTCGGCCACGTAAAATGACAGAGCAGGGTCAGCGGACGCTGCGGGGCATAGTGCACAGAGGTCACCAACTTTCTGCAGAGTCAATCACTACAGACCTCCAAACTTCATGTGGCCTTCAGATTAACTCAAGAACAATGTAGAGAGCTTCATGGAATGGGTTTCCATAGTTGAGAAGCTGCATTCAAGCCGAGTCTGGGTTTGGTGGTTGCCAGGAGAACAGTACTTGTTTGACTGCATTGTGCCAGGTGTAAAGTTTGGTGGAGGGGGGATCATGGTGTGGGGTTGTTTTCCAGGAGTTGGGCTCGGCCCCTTAGTTCCAGTGAAAGGAACTGTTAATGCTTCAGCACCAAGAGATTTTGGACAATTTCATGCTCCCAACTTTGTGGGAACAGTTTGGGGACGGCCCCTTCCTGTTCCAACATGACTGCACACCCGTGCACAAAGCAAGATCCATAAAGACGTGGATGAGCCAGTTTGGTGTGGAAGAACTTGGCTGGCCTGCACAGAGTCCTGACCTCAACCCAATAGAACACCTTTACGATGAATTAGAGCGGAGACTGTGAGCCAGACCTTCTCGTCCAACATCAGTGTCTGACCTCACAAATGTGCTTCTGGAAGAAAAATTCCCATAAACACACTCCTAACCCTTGTGGAAAGCCTTCCCAGAAGAGTTGAAGCTGTTATAGCTCCAAAGGGTGGGCCAACATCATATTAAACCCTATGGATTAAGAACAGGATGTCACTTAAGTTCATGTGTGTGTAGAGGCAGATGAGCAAATACTTTTGGAAATATAGTGAACCTGGTATTTTTCATGTTAGGGTTTTTTTTTTTTTGGTGACTTAGTTACTTTTGTGTCTTAGTTCTGCTTAATGTGTTCCCCTGGTGATGTTGAAGAGCTTCTCATTTTGAACCTTAGCTCCTCTCAGTGTTTCTTCCTCATGCTTAGAGTGAAGTTTTCCTGCTACTCTCATCCTCTGCGGTGCTCATTAGGGGGATCCAGATTTCTGGGAGGGTACATTGAGGAAAATGTCAATCACAAAAGTACTATACAAATTCCATTAAACTGAACTGAATCCCATCAAAAAAAATTCCAGGTAGATCATTGCTACTAATGCATTAAGCAGATATGATCAAGAGCGTATGTGTACACACAGATACAGAAGAGGACCATCACATAAATTGTAATATTCTTAATTAAATGTTCTTACATTTCTTTTATACCCTTTTCATTTCTGGTGTTACTGGCAATATACATTCAAGCACATCCAAGATGTGTGAATGAAGATCTACAACCAGTACCTACAAAGCAAACCACATGTCCAGAGTCCACCAGCACTACAGTGTCCTTATTGCGACTTCTTTTGACACCTGTCAATAATAATAATAATCCCACAAATATGTCTTTAACTGTGAAATGAGATTGATATGCTTTTGCTGAGAGGTGTATCATCGAAATCTGACTAATCCGTTGAAAAATCCAACTACAGTGAACTCGTGTAGTCACATTACGTGGAGAGGTCAGGGTCAAAGTAATCAGATAATAACAGAGCATCTTGGTGGTGCAAGAAAATGAGATGGAAATGAAAAGAGAATGAGGAATTCACAGCATGTCCGCCTCAGGAAAAAAAAAAAAGCTGTGCGGATTTAATGAAAACCTTTAAATGATTTAAGTGTCTTTGGCTCCTAATCATTGAAATATATAATCATGACCGATACAAAGATGAATGTTAGAGGGTATCTGAGGTGAACCAGGCAGGTACATATTGCTCTGCTTTTAAGGTTTTTGAGGGATCTCTCATGCCGACCAGTAATCATTAAGTTTGAGCCAAAAGTGTATTGAGGCAGCTCACCTGAACCCTTGGGGACCTGACTAACTTGCTGCTATCATTTGTCTTTGGGCTTTGCGCTTGGGGAATAGTGTTCCTCATGCGTTTTTTTCTTTTCTTCCTCCCTTCCTGCTACCATCACACTTATCTTTAAGATAATATTTATTCACTGTGCTTCACTCAGCCTTGACCCTTCAAGCATGCTGCTTCATTCTCATTCTGCACACAGGGCCAGATGAAGGGCCTGTCTGCTCTTCAAGGCCTGCAACCATAGTAGCACGTAGCACTCTTCCTACAGCCTTCCTTTTCTGTAGAGAATGGCTCGTCGCTAAAAGCATAGAAAAATCAAGGGTTGTGTGCAGTGCTAAGAGTGACATCATCTCCAAAGTATATAGTACGTGTACACTACAGTGAAACTGTGGCAGGTTCAACATGTGAGGCGGATGGTCAAGGGTACAGCATGAGACTCAGCTACAAAATCAAAATGCTTGTCAGTTCCTGAAATCAGATTTATTTCACACAGTAAATTAGTAATCTTCTTCATGGTGAACAGTTTTCCTCTCCTTACAAAATATAACACTAAAGTCACAATTAAGACCCAAGGCCACAGACACATTCACAAGTTACAACATGCTGTATAACCTACTACAAACCTTCGGGAAGGTCACAACTGGGGAATGTGGAAAATAAATGTGCATTTTTACTTTATGGGCGGCAGGCAATCGGCTCCCAGCACCTTCAACTAGTTCAAACATGATGTCCACTATTTTGCTCCTACCCTCACATGGGGCACCAGCCATTACATGTGTGCACCTATTAACTTCATCTACAGTCTTTAAAACACAAGCCCTGCTGGCAAAGTGCCAATTGTGTAGTGATGGAATGACTGTAATAGTGAAAGTAATCATAGAAATTAATAAACAAACTGCCAAAGAAAGCTATCATAGGTTATAGCTTGCTTTATTACTTGCTCCATTTTATTGCTGTCATATGATCATGTACTTAATTTTTTGGTGGGGTTTATTTGGTTACACTATTTTGAAATGGCTTCAATTTATAACTGCATGAATTTTCATGATGACTAGACCAGTAGAAATGCAGGTTGACTCCTCAAACCCTCAGTCAGGGGTCGGCAACATACGGCTCTGGAGCTGCATGCTGCTCTTCTACTGCCCTGTTGTGGTTCCACAGGAAAAGGATATTTAACGGAAAAGTTCATTTATTCTTCCTTTGCAGTAAAATAAAACTCTGCTGATTGTTCTACACCGATTTAACAATAAATGATCTCAAACGCTGTAGTTAATGCTGCCTTTTCTGTACCCTTTAACTCTGAAACACAGAAAAAAAATGCCTTGCTTGTAGCTAACGGAAGGTAAAGAGAAGTATTTAAGACCGACATCAATGATTTGGAGATGATCAGACTTGCGACGAAGGGATTTGCATTTACAAGCACTCTAGCTAGTTTCCTGATATATTTAAGCTGCAATATCAAACGCTACAAAGTCATAAAGCTGAAGTCAGCTTCTTATTCACCAGCTTCTTATTTGAATGCTCCCATTCCACCTTAAATGATGTAGGAGTTACATTCAAGCATGCCAGGCGCTATTTAAGGTGGAATGGGAAAATTTGAACAAGATGCGAATGAGAAGCTGACTTCAGCTTCATAAAAACATATTTTGCAAGAAACTGTTCTACTTTTGTTTCCTGTTGGAGATGTGAGAAAAGTGGCTTTAGCTATGCTTAAACTTAAAGCAGAGCAAAGTAACTCGGACTTTTCACTACTATTATTATTTTGTTAAAATACTTACAGTACATTCGCACATACTGAGATGCCAAGATGATAAAATGGGCACAAAATGTTGTGGGTCCCAAGGTGGTTTAATTTTTGCTGAAAGGACAAAATGGCTCCTCTTAACATTTGGGTTGCCGACCCCTGACATAGGCTAATATGCACAGTCAGCCGCATAATGATTAGCACACTTGGTAAAGATTGTAACGTGGAGTGAGGTAGCGGACACATTTGCGGAGGTAAGCGACTTTTATTGAGGGCAAATCCAAAATCAGGGTTATATTGGTCCAGGTTCATGTAGCCAACACGGAGAGATTCCGAAATAGACATGACGAGAAACACTAACAAAGCAAACACCAATACAGCAGACAAAGATTCAAACAACAAAGACCTGCGACAACAAAGGGCAAACACAGGGCTTAAATACAACACCAGGAAGACGAGGAACAGGTGAAAACAATCGGGGTGGAGTTACAAAACAAGGGGCAGGACTATGGATACCAAAACAAAGAAGCACATGGACTATACCAAAACACAAACACGTACAGGACTGGGAGGGGCCAATCGTGACAAAGATGAGAAACAAGAACATGAAAAAAATGTCTTTGTGGTTAATAAGTTAATAAGGTCAACGTCATCTGAAAATATGATAAGAATTGTAAACAATAATTGAAATATATTTAGCCAAATAACTTATGTGTACTATTAAATGTGCGCGCACACACACACACACACACACACACACATTATATATATATATATATATATATACACATTTATAATTGAAGGATATTTTCATTTTTAAGTCCATTTAAATGTTCAGGTGCTTAAAGCCTGTTTTACTGGGTTGTAAATATAAATATGACATAGCAGCCAAATCCTCTTAGTCATTGATCTACATGAGGAAGATAAAAGAATACACAAATGAAATCAGACAATATCTCCAAGAAACATTTAGTAACATTTTTGGGTCATCAAGTCTTCCTAAAAACTGATGCCACCTCCATGCCAACAAGCTACTTAGAAGATGTGCTAGGAGAAAGTTTTTCTTTCTTTCACACAAGTGCCTGGATTTTAGACACTACTAAAACTTGGCCTAGAACCTAGGCTCAGTGGGCAGGCGAGACAAAATTAGATCTTTTTGGCAACGAATACTCAAGCGTTAGACTAAATATTCTTCTGTTAAAGGAAATATTTCATATTTTCAGTGTGAGATCGAGCCAATTCACCAGAGGACGTTTTGGTAACACTTTATTGTAGCCCAGCGTTCATAAGCCGACATGACACCTACATAAGTTTATCATGACCACTGACATAACCCTACATACATATTTTTAAAATGCTTATTCTACTAGCTGTAATCTGTCATAAAGGCTACTGAAATTACCTACGATCAAAATTGGCAAATGTAACCTTTGATAGCGAATGATGCCTGATTGAATAAACATTTGTAAACATTAATGTAGGGTTACATTAATTGTTATGACAGGCTTATGTAGGTATCCCATAGCCTTATGAACAGCACCCTACAGTACAGTACTTTATTTTCATGCCTTTTATAACCAGCTTTACAAAGGGAGCCAAACATTTTGGAGCGGACTCTATGCTATGTGGTTATGAAAATAAGTTATGTATGTGTGGCTGGCATGAGACCTTTAGAGTATAAGGGCTGTACGAATGTTTTCCTCTCCTACAAAGTTTCCATTTTAGAGATAACCGTGTAGCGCTGATGACTTCTCCTTCACTGTTTAGAGATTTGACCTTGATGGCCAGATTCCACCGCCTGCTGTTCTGTGTGAAGTAGCCTAGAGTGCAGAACAAGTTTCCAAGACCACTCAGAGACCATTTCACCTTGATTTTATTTGCCCGAATACAGCTTAGTCAGACTAAACTGACGTTGGCTTATTACCTGTCCGTCTGTACCCTGGAGCCTCTTTCTTGGCCGTTGTGTCCGTTGGCCGGCTCTCTATATCTTTCCTCCCTCTCTCTTCTCTGCAAGTTCCGCCCCACGCACCGATCACTTTCTCAATTCTCTCCGTGCCCGAGCGTTGCTTTATCTCCCCAAACAGCTGTCACTATCGGGGCAGGGTCTCTTCCCTTCTCCAGCATACCTCCTTCCGCTTTCACAGACAAACAGATGGAGCGCTGCTCTCCTCCGTATGCAAGCTGTCAGAGGGCGAGGCCTGTCGACAGACAGCAGCCGGATAGCAGAGGTGCATCTTAAATGGTTCCCTTGTCAGAGCGGAGGACAGCTGGAGACCTGAGGCTCTGGGTGCTGCAGTGAAATGCTTATGGAATTGAACATCTTGGGTCGAGTCTTGTGATTCTAATTAATCTGAGGGTAAATCCCCCACTGTCTTTCTGAGTTTAAGTTCACTGCCACCACAGTTGTGTAGTGTAGCTTATTTCTTAGTGGGTAATCTTTGTCAATATCTCTTAGCCTATATTTCTGGCTTGGTTAGCCTGCTATAAAAACAGCATGGAGCAGCATAAAAAGAGCATATCTGCATGCCAGCAAAACCAGCAGCAGAGCAAAATCTTGCATCTTCAAAGTGGTAACTCTACAAGAGAGGAAAAAAACATTCATAAGGGAAAACTTGTAATGGAAGTTAATGTAACAAGACATTTCTCTTGTTCTGTTCATCATGAAACCTTAACAAAAGGCAAAAACATAAACAATAAAATTACAGATGCAAGTTTCTTACGTGACGAGAAAATGTTGAGTTGCGTCAGACCAGCATAAACCAGTTTAGACCAGCACAGGATTTGTGCTGGTCTTAGCTGTTTTTTAAGCATGGTTATGTACCACATGTTGGTATATTTTAAAGAGATTTGATGATAATCCATGAGTAATTATATAGGTATTACTCCTGATTTACTAGAATATTTAAATCAAGTTTAATAATTTGCAGTATAATATTAAATTAGTCCATAAAAACTGATGAGTCTACATTTTCAAACTTTTCAGTGTTTTCTTTCCATCATGACTCTGATGTTCTCTGTGATCACATGACCTTGAGCATTTTCTTGTTATACTCAGTTCTGCAGAATATAGAAAAACAGGCAAAACAACAAAGGAGCTCTGAGCAAAGCCCTGTATTAAATGTGCTTTAATGTTAGCAATTCCAACAAAGTTAGTTGGCTGGCAATACAGATACAGCTATAAAACTACTGCAACATCAGGTTTAACTGGGCTTTTTCATTGTGTCAGATTAACCTGAATGTTGTTTTGTTACAAATTGCCAAACTGTATTCCAGTTTGAAAGATAAGGCAGGATATACTGAAAAATGAAGACATGACACAAAAATAGACAGATGTACCACTTTAGAATAAGTCTACCCTTATAAAGCATTTATAAATGGTTTAAAATTAGTTAGGCCATAAACACCCTATAAAGCATTAATAAGCAGTTATAACGCATGAATAGAAAAGGACAAGTGATCTGTTACTTGGCTAATAGTGAAACCTCAATCATGTATACCCACACCCAAAAATGATGGTTCTTCAAGGGTCCTTTAGTAAAGAAAATGTTTCTATACAGAACCATGAACACTCAAAGTACTCTACATGATTGAAGGGTTCTTTCCATGATGAAAGGGTTTTTCACACTAATGGAGAATGTGCTATAGATGGTTCTATATTTTCTAACAATAGAAAAACTAAAAGGGTTCTTCTACTGTTACAATGTCGGGCTTGTTACAATAGGAGAACCCTTTTGAGTGCCGTATTGAACAAAAACAGTTCTGCTCTTCATCAGTCTGAAGAGCCATTTCAATGATGCAAAAACCCCTTTAATCATGCAAAGGGTTATGTGAGTGTTCATGGTTCCATGTAGAACCATTTTCTTTACTAAAGATGAATCATTTTAAGTGTGCAGTTAAACCACAATTGTTGCTGGTTGCTTATCTCACCTCGTCTTCTTCATCAGTCAGCATTAAAACTGTCAGCTTAATCAGATGTAACATTTCACATTTTCCCCTTTAATAATGTGCTTTAACTGTTTACTAATGATTTTTAAGGCGATTATGACCCAATGAATAACCATTAGATAACTAATTCCAAACCATTTGTGAACAGGCTTATAAGGGTAGTCTGATTCTAAAGTGGTACCTAAACAGAATAATAATATATGTTGCTAATAGACAGGACAATATACACTCATTGGGGTCCCACAGCAGCACTGCAAGATTAAGATTAAAAAAATTTAAAGTGCAGAATTTGACCAAATAAGCCAGAGCTCAAATATTATAGAAGTTATCTGAAGTGTCCATTTTCTGTTTTAGTATGTGCTAAAGTAAAAACATAGTTGTCACGCATGCAGCCAGTCCTCAAGAGGACATGAAGACTCCTCAGCAAAGTCACACGACTCCGGACATCTTTCCATCATCCTATCAGCGGTCACGGTCACCTGAATACTAACTGTGATCAGCTGTGTATTTGTCACATGACTGTTATACTCTAGTATATAAGCCCAGGCTTTAGAGAGGCTAGTTGCGAAGTATTGCTTTCACTTGTGAAACTACTGAGCGTTATCTGTACGGCTCCTGATCATGTTTTTGATTTTCCTGCCTGTTTTCTTGTTGACCCTATTTTTCAGGCTTGCACTTTGGTGCTTCTGCCTGGTTTGTTGGATTCATGGTTTTGACTCATCGCCTGTTTTGTGGACTCTGCCCTGTCTTGCCCTTGTCTGTTATGGTCGCCATTCTTGCTCTGCTGTGTTTCCTGGCTACTCTCTGCCTCACCGATTCCACAAGTAAAGCTTCACTTTTGTTTTCTAACCGCAAGCATCTGCTTTCTGGTTGCACATCACATTAGTAATGGTTAGCTGCAGCATAAAGCAACTGGTGCTCAGGGTAATAACACAACTATCATGAAAAAAAGCACCACACTGTTTTCACCAATAACAAGCAGAACACTTTTGACCAATCAGAATGTGCAATTGGAACTAATTGTTACATAAAATAAAATATATATAACAAAGAAAAACTTTTCTATTTACAGAATATAGTATAAATTGAAAGCTTCCATACAGCTGGATGGTTATGAACGGCTTTTTTCTGATTTGAGGCCTTTCTGTCTCCTCCCAACATAATTATTAACCATGCAGAATTATTTTCCCTAATAATTTAGACTCTCTAAAATACCTCTATTTGGAGGTTTCCAAATAGACTTGCTTCAACTATCCCAACCATCCTTCCATACCCTGACTCATTTTCCTCTCTCGCCTTGTATACAGCTAAATATAATTTCCTTACTTCTCTCTACTGTTCTGTGAATCTTCTGTAACCTCTCTCCTCCAGGCCAGCAAGATCGTCCCCACCTGCCTCCTGATTGAGAGGTGTCCTGTCTAACAACCAGAGAGAACTAAGATGGAAGTGTTTTGAGAATGCAAGGTCTCCACTGGTGTCCCACAAGGCTAACTGCTGGGTCCTCTACTCTTTTACTTTACCCTCCTTCTCTTTGTGATATAAATGGCTTCTATTACCATTGCTATGCTAATGACACCCGATTAATCATTTCCCTCTCACCTTCTGACATGCGGTTTCCAGCCGCATCTTTTTCTGGCTGACATCTCTTTGTGGGTGGCAGCTATCCTCCTGAAGCTCAATCCTAGGAAAACTGAGCTGCTATTCATCTTTGTAATTACAGGTCTTCACCATGATCTTGCCATTTACTTGTCATTTCATCTTGGGCATTTGAATGATCAGTTATTGTTCTCAGTTCAAATTGCAAGCCTAACTCGGTCATGTAGGCTTTTTCTCTACAACATCTGATGGATTTGACCCGTTTTCTCTCAGGAGGCCACCACGATGCCTGTTTAATCTTGTTATCTCAACGCTTGATACTGCAACTGACTTCCAGCTGGTCTAACTATGTTGGTCATCAACTAATACAGAATGCAGCAGCATGGCTTGTATTCAATCCTCCTTCAACTTATGTCACTCCAGTTCTGCGTTCCATTCACAGGCTTCCAGTAACTGCCTGCATTAGATTTAAAATTCTAATGCTTGCCTACAAAGCAGAAATGGACCAGCCCCTCCCTACCTGATGGCAGTGATCAAAACTTGATCCATACCTTGAGGCCTTTAAATTTCAGTTATGGCTCAGCTTGACTCACCATCCTTGAAAATGCATGGAAGACAAGCATCAAGACTCTTCCTTGTCCTAGCATCCTTAATATATATAACACAATGACTTAGGAAACATCCCCTGGTGTGCTGAATGGCATGTTGAAAAGAAAATCTATCGGATGGAAGTTAATATAAAATTAAAGTTCCATCTGGAATTGGATCACCACTATAGGGCCATCATATAGCAACTGCAATATGATTGTGGCAACAAGGAATCTATCATTTGAGCACATGCCCTATGCAGTGCATATTATACTAAGGGTCATTGAAGTGCCTTTCCATGACAGCAGGTTTGTTGATGCTTTATCCAAGTGCTGTAAAATAGTTGGACAATGCAAAAACAGTCCTGCAAACAAGGCAGAGCTGAAAGCTCAGCAAGCCTCTCATGGTCAAGAAGAGGAGACGTTCATCCAGAATGTACCATACACTGAAATTCAACGCTCAAAATGACAAACCGGGGCCGACACAACAAAGAGACACTGAAGGCAATGGTAGCTCAGCAGAAGCACAATTAGCCATGCCTTTTCACTGATACACAATTCATGAATACTTTTATTTATTTCACCCCACTCCAATATACAAGATAAAAAAATATTAATTAATCACAAGCTATTACTGTGATCTATTCAATTAATTTTTAATCAACTGACACCACTAATTTTCTATCTTTCTTTCTAGGTATCAGGACTAGCTTTTACTTCTGGCAATGTCTCTCAGGGGTACATCGGACTGTAAATTGTATGAGCCCTTCTATCCGTGAACACATACACTATATTGCCAAAAGTATTCACTCATCTGCCTTCACATACATATGAACATGAGTGGTGTCACATTCTTAATCCATAGAGTTTGATGTTTGCCCACCCTTTGCAGCTATAACACCTTCAACTCTTCTGGGAAAGCTTTCCACAAGGTTTAGGAGTGTGTTTATGGGAATTTTTCTTCCATAAGTGCATTTGTGAGGTCAGACACTGATGTTGGACGAGAAGGCCTGGCTCACAGTCTCACTCTAATTCATCCCAAAGGTTTTCTTCAGGTTGAGGTCAGGACTCTGTGCAGGCCAGTCAAGTTTTTCCAAACCAAATCCGCTCATCCAACCTCCACCTTGCTTTGTGCACTGGTGTGTAGTCATGTTGGAACAGGAAGAGGCCATCCCCAAACTGTTCCCACAAAGTTGGGAGCATGAAATTGTCCAAAATCTCTTGGTCTGCTGAAGCATTAAGAATTCCTTTCACTGGAAATAAGGGGCCGAGCCCAACTCCTGATAAACAGCCCCACACCATAATCCCCCCACCACCAAACTTTACACTTGACACAATGCAGTCAGACATTTCATGAAGCTCTCTACGCTGTTCTTCAACTATTCTGTAGGCCACATGAAGTTTGGAGGTCAACATCCGCTGACCTCAACAACCTCAACATCCGCTGACCCCACGCTGTCATTTTCTTTGTCACATGTTGCTGTCATTCCCAATCACTTCCACAGTGTTATAATACCACTGACAGTTGACTGTGGAATATTTATTAGCGAGGAACTGGAATTGTTGCACAGGTGGTGTCCGGTACCATCATGGTACCACGCTGGAATTCTCCTGAGAGTGACCCATTCTTTCACTAATGTCTGTAGTAGCAGTCTGCAGGCCTAGGTGTTTGGTCTTATACACCTGTGGCCATGGAAGTGATTGGAACACCTGAATTTAATGATTTGGATGGGTGACTGAATACTTATGGAAATATAGAGTATCTTCAGTTTACAAAACCTCTGTTGTTTTAAATGGCTCTTCCCACTGCTACATTGCGAAGTTTAGTTCAGTTTTATCACTCACAGTCATACAAGTCAGACTAACTCACTAAAACCACAACCTTAATGAAGACCTGCATGCAGTTTGAGTCAGTTGAGAGTAGTCTTGAAAATGTATTTATGGAAAACATTGGGTGACTATTGACTTCTAGTGTTTGTTAGAAACATTAGCCTTGTTTACTGCGAAGCTAAAACAGCAAAACTTGGACATGTGTAGGCAGATTGACAACGTCTGAAGTAAGAGGGAAATTGTACAAAATCTATTTTTCATTGAACCATTCCTTTCACACAGAGTTGAACTGATGCATGTATTTTACAAGAGCTTTGAACACAACTCAGCAAGTCAGATTTTAGAATCAGAACTCTTTGTTTTATAAATAACAATTTGCTGGATCAACTACCACCATGTGAGCGTACATATGGCACTTTAGCTCCCTGATAAATGTGCCGCTATATAAGACACATTACAAGCTTGATGTAACCACGTTCCAACCTAACGAATATGGAGCTGAAGTTGATTCATTCCCATTTGAGGCAGTCTTCACCCCAGGCTAGCCTCGCCGCTACGTTCATTTTATTAAGTCAGTGTGAATAGCCATGACCGAATGCAACAGAGGAACCCAGAAAAAAAGTCTATTAATGCAGAACCCAGTGGCGGAACCCATTATGCACGTGTTTGAGGCTGAGTTGAAGGCATGCGACTAGACAGAGAGCGAGAGAGAGCATTGCTTAATTGTGTTAGAGCTTCTCTGGGGAATTAGGACCACCTCAATGATTATATCTAAATAGAAAAATGAATAAAAATCTACGCTGGATCTCAGATTCATTCACATCATTTGTCAAGATATTCTTTTCAGAGATCAGTCTGTCATTTAAATTGATAATTACAGTGATGTATTATCTTTCATACAGTGGAAGATGTTTTCAGACCCTAATATTCTTTGCAATGGGATCTTGCTATTGTACCACTGGGCATCAAATTCTAAATGAAATAATGTGCAGGCTGATTTTTCTTTCTTTCACAATTTCATATATATTCACTAATGAATAGTTTAGTGTTGTAATCTTTTATTTACGCGGTGTCCTTAGACTTTCAGGCTGTCGACTTAATGGACATGTGCCGGGTCACACTGGGGCCTCATTATGTTTTCAGCAATAATCTCTTTCATTTCTATTATAAGACATAAAAGTCAGCCTGTTAAAACTCTGCATGCAAATTGCAGGAATTAATGCAATGTCTGACAGTTTCATGTAGCCGGCGCATGAACACGTTTGTGGAATGTTGAACATTTGGTGACAGATCGTGTTGCACAGCGCTGCCTGATCACCTTCCTTAGAATCAGAATCACGGCTTTGTGGAAATCAAAGAATAAAGGTAATCTCTAAGGCCTGCTGAAAGAAAAATAAAGCTTTCCAAAAGCCAGGCCTTTCTCAGCAGTGAATTAATTATTTAAGCTGGGATGGATCATGGTCTTGTAAGGCCCCTAGGCACAAGAGTCTCTGGAGACTCCCTTCTGCACTCCAACAATAACATGTAATAATAATAAAAAAAAAGACCTGAAAAGTGAGATTAAACAATGTTTCACGTTGCTCAAGTCCACCTTGGGTAGCACTAGAAAATGTATTATTTGTCATGAAAATGAAGAAAACTAGCCTTATTAATATGAAAAATCGTATCTACATTTTTGGAGACACTTTTACAGTCACTTCTGTTTTAAGTAATATCCAGACAAATAGGTAGAAACTAAAATGTACAAGGCTATTATTTTGGTTACCTGACTGCCTAGTCCTAAATTGTAAACTGAAACACATAAGTGTCTAGACATTGTCTAGAAGTGTTTGATACAACCAGATGTGTAATTATTAGTGGTAAAATGCTAGTAACTAATCAGACACTCTAACAAAATTATGCTGAAAATCTTTAAAAAGGAAAGTCATTCAGAGCCAAATGTAAGTAACAGGTAGTTTCATGAGCTAAAATGCATTAACATAGTAAGGTCCAGTTAATCACAGGATCTAGTGAATCTAAACTGAGTCTAGGCTGTGAAAGAAAGCAAAGATTCTTGCTGTGATTTTACTTGATTGTTTACCATTTAACATTGATCGTGTTTTCTCTGATTTAAATTTACAACATTACAGTGAAATTTATGCAAGTTCGTTTGCACCTTCCACCTCGTTACTCCTCATAACTGCCTGAGATATTTTGTGATGTCCATCTATTTGAGTATTTTAGTATAATTTAGTTAAACTGTCTCGGATCTTAGGCTCAATCCCATTTCTTATGTTTACCCCTACCCCGTGTTTTTGAGT
Organism: Pygocentrus nattereri; assembly: GCF_015220715.1. NCBI lineage: Eukaryota > Metazoa > Chordata > Actinopteri > Characiformes > Serrasalmidae > Pygocentrus > Pygocentrus nattereri. The sequence goes on along the minus strand of NC_051216.1, from coordinate 11,078,761 downwards.
GTTACTATTCCCCTTGGAATTGAGTTACAAGGAGTAGTGGTTGAAATCTTCCCTACAAAATGGGACCCTTAAATAAAGAGAAGCATTACTTCATTAACAGTTGCTAGTGGTGCTCTGTAGGTGACCCACCAGTCTGCAGTGATAGCAGAGGAGGGCAACGTTCAGCAACCTCACTGCTGGGCTTTGGTCAATTTTAGGGCATCATATGCCTTCAATGGGGGTGGGGTGTCACATCTGCAACCAGTCTGCATACGGACCGGAACTACATCCAGGGTCAGTACTCAGACTCCAACTCCCAGAATCCACCGCAAGATCACATGACACCGGACATCTCATCCTCGACCTATCAGCGATCTAGATCAGCTGAGTTTTAATGTGCAACAGCTGGGTGTCTATCACATGATCTGTTTAGACTAGTATTAGAGCCCAGGCTTTAGTGTAGCACATTGTGAAGTATTTGCTTGAGAAATTACTTTCCTACTGGCGACCTGTCCAGGGTGTATCCTGCCTTTCGCCCGATGACTGCTGGGATAGGCTCCAGCACCCCCTGCGACCCTGACGGAGAAGTGGCTTAGAAAATGGATGGATGGATGGATGGATGGATGGATGGATGGATGGATGGATGGATGGATGGATGGATGGATGGCCCTGTCTTTCCCCTGATGGTTATGATCGCCTGTATCTTTCTGCTATGCTTCCTGGATCTGACCCATGCCTGTACCTTGACTACTCTCTGCCATCACGATTACCCAGGTAAAGCTTCTCTTTTGATCTTAAGCCGCGAGCATCTTCTTTCTGGTCCAACGTCACACGGGGGTGCATCAATTAATTATTATCGCCCACCCCTGATTCTTCAGTAATATGAAGCTGAAGTCAGCTATATGCCAGCATCTTGTTCAAATTTGTCTGTTCCACCTTAAATGACACAGCAGTTCTGATGTCTGAGGCACCAGAATATAACTGCTGCACAATTTAAGGTGGAACGAGAGGTGTAGCTAGCTAGCTCCCGAGACATGAGATTTTTTTTTTCTTTGCTTGTTAGAAAGAAATGGACCAAAATGCATTGAAAGGACGTGACGTTTGGAGTGTGCCTCTGTAGAACCTCTGTTTGGAGAGCCATGTAGCCCGAATGCTTCACCCAACCCTTCTATCTTAACTAAAATCAGGACACCCTACCCATAGACATGAACACACAGAACAGAGGGGTAGGGCTATGGGGGTAGGGGCAAGGGGTTGCAGTGGGATTGGGCCTAACTATCATGTTAACCTAAGCAATGATCCAGCACTTTCAAGTTTGTAACTGGTTAATACTTAACATTTGAGTTACTGTAAAAGAAAGTGTAAGCACGGAATTTGTGTATGATGTGTAGGTTTTGAATAAAGATTTCTTCTCCTTCTTTCCAGCCAGATACAGAAGGTGTCTTGGACAAATGAAACAAAGACCATTGGCACAATGTTAGTAGACCAGCAATAGATTTTAGCACCTTTTAAAGCCCCTTATTACGTGGGCATTTCTGTAATTTACATGCATGGTTTCTTTGTATTTTGGCTTATTTGCACTTAAAGTTAAATGTCTCCGAATTTAGGACGTGCTTTTGGTAAGAAAGAAGAGCGCTGTAATAAAGCTGTCATGATCCTGCAATGCAAAACAAAAACTAAATTTAGTGATGTATGACTTAGGGTAGGTCCAGTGCTGCCCCTTGCCTTCTTGGGGCACTAAGCAAAACCTGACTAGTGGCCCCCCAGCCAAACTTAAATTCTATGTCTATATCCTCTACTAACAAAACAATACGCTTTCACAGACATCCCTTGATTCCTCTTACAATCATTTTTCATTTTTCCAGTTTTTGACATAATTTGAAAATAATTTGCCTTTACATTGTGTATAAATTTCATGATGAATGGCCAACAGAAACAGCCCCAGAATTACTTGGAAACATGTCTGGTTCCATCAACTTACATGAAAAGCAAAGTTGGTTTTATCTTTTTCCTGAAAAGTTACCTTTTTGGAGATTTGAGATATGCCAACAACAGCGATTTGGTATTAATCATATTTTCAAACCAGTTACTTCTGTCTTTTTTTTTATTAACATTACTATTAGTGTTGACAAATTGTTTCCTTTTATAATTTAGCTTTTCTACATTTTCTTCAGGGAAATAGTCAATGATGCCATCATGCAAAACAGTTATTCATAAATCTGGAAATATTAGCTAAGAATTTCTAACTTTGTCTTTCAACAGCAGTCTCTTAGCAAGCTAGTAGGCTAATCTTGGTAAACTGATGATAAGATCTGTTTGAATTCATCCTCTACAACTCTGAATAGGGCACGATGTCAGTCATGAAAGTACAACTTCTACACATAACACATGTTTATAGAAAGCTGTGTACACTATGACTGAAGCACAGATGACTTTCATTTAGTATGTATTGAATTATTTGGGACCAGGGTCCTCTCTGTGTGGAGTTTGCATGTTCTCCCCGTGTCTGTGTGGGTTTCCTCCGGGTTCTCCGGTTTCCTCCCACAGTCCAAAGACATGCAGTCAGGCCAACTGGACATGATAAATTGCCCCTGGGTGTGAGTGACTGTCTGTGTCTGTCTGTCTGCCCTGCGATGGACTGGCGACCTGTCCAGGGTGTATCCTGCCTTTCGTCCGACGACTGCTGGGATAGGCTCCAGCACCCCCCGTGACCCTGACAGAGAAGCGGCTTAGAAAATGGATGGATGGATGAATTATTTGGGGTGCAGAGCTCATAATTTCATTACTTACACAATGCAGAGATGAGAAACCATAACTCACTGAAATGCATAAGGAATATAACATAACTGCCTGCATCCTGTTGCCCCACTGTCTGCAGCTTATTTGGCGTTCTTCAGCAGTGGGTAATCAAAGCAATGGAGCTTCAAGGCCATGTCTGCCACTGCTACATCTGTATGGATAGCAGAAAAATAACGTAGCTCTTTGTTGTTACACACGTCCAGTCACACATTGTATGAACGTTATAAATAGCCTAGGCCTACTGAGGTAACCTGAACTCTTTATAAGTGTGTATAGGCTTATCAAATAAATAACTATATAATATGCGACATGCCCTGCGATGGACTGGCGACCTGTCCAGGGTGTATCCTGCCTTCCGCCCGAAGACTGCTGGGATAGGCTCCAGCATCCCCCCGTGACCCTGACGGAGAAGCGGCTTAGAAAATGGATGGATGGATGGATGGATATACGACATCAGTCATGCTATGGGGGGTTACCCTTAGCAAGTGGGGACCCTATACAACTTACATAGTTTGGATGTAGGATAATAGACTGGCACCAGACCAGTCCATTATGGTTTAATGCTGACAATTTGGTGGGTAACCTCTTTTAACATTTTGACTAAATTAAATTTCATGTCTTCATGACCTAATAAATAAATGTATTAAATAAAAAAAATTATTAAATAAATAAATTAAAGTTTTATTTTTCTTTAGTAAGTGACTAAGTAACAGCACAGTCTATCTCAGGAGCAGCCTTCCCCTCACTACAGGACATTTATCATGCCAGGGTCATCAGGAGGGCCCACAACATCATCAGGGACGGTACACACCCCCAGCACAGGCTGTTCACACTCCTACCTTCAGGCAGATGTTACAGGAGTGTGAAGTCCAGGACTAACAGACTGACCAACAGTTTCTATTCACAAGCCATCAGGCTGGTGAACACCTCACTTACTACCTCTTCTCCCCTCCCATTCTGAACTGGTTTAACCTTGCACTAACGGCACCTTACCTACACTGTACTGCTGCTGTTAGAACTCTACTGTTTACATCTGTTACTGCACAGAACTCTACTGTTTACATCTGTTACTGCACAGAACACTACTGTTTACATCTGTTACTGCACAGAACTCTACTGTTTACATCTGTTACTGCACAGAACACTACTGTTTACATCTGTTACTGCACAGAACTCTACTGTTTACATCTGTTACTACACAGAACTCTACTGTTTACATCTGTTACTGCACAGAACTCTACTGTTTACATCTGTTACTGCACAGAACTCTACTGTTTACATCTGTTACTGCACAGAACTCTACTGTTTACATCTGTTACTGCACAGAACGCTACTGTTTACATCTGTTACTACACAGAACTCGACTGTTTACATCTGTTACTACACAGAACTCTACTGTTTACATCTGTTACTACACAGAACTCGACTGTTTACATCTGTTACTGTACAGAACACCACTGTTTACATCTGTTACTACACAGAACTCTACTGTTTACATCTGTTACTGTACAGAACACCACTGTTTACATCTGTTACTACACAGAACTCGACTGTTTACATCTGTTACTGTACAGAACACCACTGTTTACATCTGTTACTACACAGAACTCTACTGTTTACATCTGTTTCTGCACAGAACTCGACTGTTTACATCTGTTACTGCACAGAACACTACTGTTTACATCTGTAACTGCACAGAACTCTACTGTTTACATCTGTTACTGCACAGAACTCTACTGTTTACATCTGTTACTACACAGAACTCTACTGTTTACATCTGTTACTGCACAGAACTCTACTGTTTACATCTGTTACTGAACAGAACACTACTGTTTACATCTGTTACTGCACAGAACTCTACTGTTTACTGTTTACATCTGTTACTTGATGCACTTTATGAACAGCTGCTCTACATATTTGCACATATACACATGTAACTTTAATTTTATTTCAACTTTGCACATACTGTACATTTTTACTTTTTACTACTGTTTTTAGGGTTATTATTTTTTTTTTATTCTCTTAAGATTATATTTGGTGAATGGAGGAACAGCAAAGTAAGAATTTCATTGTACAGAGTAACTGCCTGTTCTGCTGTGCATATGGCAATGAAACTCTTGAATCTTGAATCTAAGGCCCAAAATTCATTGAACTTCAATAAAGTTTAAAGAAAAAAAAACTTTCAGCTTATTGTCTCATCTCACTATCAGCAGCTTATTTGTTGTTTTTAGTGATGGGTAATGGTGCTTCAAAGCCATGTCTGCCATTACTATGTCTGTGTGGATAGCAGAAAAATAATGTAGCTCATTGTTGTTACATATGCGTTGACTGAACACCACAAATGACCTAGGCATATTGGGGTAATCTGCACTTTATAGAAATATACAAGAGGCTTATCTAATGAATACATTATCAGTCCTGCTATGAAGGAAAGCCCTTAGCATGTGGGGCCCTATACAACTTATATAGTTTGAGTGTAGGATGAACCAATTTAGTGAACACGTTCTTTTAATGTTTTGACTGAATCGAATTTCATATCTCCTTAATTTGATCATTTCTATACTGTAAAAAAACAGAAAATCTGTTTTAACATAAAAAATAGTAAGTAACTAAGTCCTTCAAATAATAAGTAAACACAAATTATTGTAAAACACAAATTATTGTCCTATTAACTTACAGTTAGAAGTTCGGGGAACTCAAAAATTCAAGGCAGCCTGGTTACTTATTGTCCAAAAGTATTTTTAGTGTCCTAAAAATGCTTTCTTCATAATGATACTTGATGTATCACACTAACTAAGAGCATAGTGACTGCATTCTCACTTCTTGCTAAAATCAGTGCTATTCTTTGGTGTTCCTGGAGTAACATTCCTCTTCACTGATCACATAGAGAAGCAGGATGCAATGTTGCCTCACACATCACCTATTTCAGATCAGATCCCATGTTAATTTTGGACGTGTTTGACTGTGTTATCATGCTTGTTTAGACTGTGCTGTGTTGTATGCCTCTACCCCACAGCATTCTAAGGCTGAACGGGCACCTGGATTGCACTCATTTTCTCTGAGATAGGATGTCAATAGAATAACCAGCAGTGCATCAAGCAAATAAAACCATGTCACTGCACACTGCATGATTATAATGATTTATATTGGCTGTCTCTATTGAGCTCTAAGCTAGAGCTTTTATTAGGCTGCGTATGCACTGGAAATCGGAGTTTGTGGGTTTCTTTTCATAATTGAGGGCATCAATCACCATGTTAGCTCAATCCTATGAAGTTATCATTCATCTTTATGTAGATCCCCCTCAAATATCATTACTCTTTTGTCAGTAAGCGGCTCTCTTATTCATTTGTCTTACATCCACTGAGCTACACTAGCCTTTTTTTTCGTCTTTGTAGTGGGGAATTGTTAAGAACTTAGAGCATCAGCTGCACTGAATGAATTCAGGTCAACACACGGTGGAGAAATAGATAGTTGCAGAAAAAGATAAATGTGTTTTGTGACAACTTGGTTCAAAAGGCCTGAAACTACAGGAAAGGTCCCTCAAGTCTCGGTTCTTACCTTCACCTATGCACTGATAAGATTTATAATATGCTTTGCTCTAACAGAGCACAACAATGCACCCATTTCTGTCTGCTTGACTGCACGTAACATGTTCAGTTCTGGGCAGATGGGATTTTGAGAGGCTTTTCAAATCTCGGAGAAAAGATGCACCTTTTTCAATGAACCAATGTGTTCCTTCCTTTCAGTTACATATGTTTCACATATAAGCTGTAGGTCACTGTGGTTATTGTTAAGACACTGGCATTCTTCGACACATCAGTTACTGTAGCCGCTGAGGGCAGCTGCCTTTCTTATCTGACATTGATTGAACGCGAGTGGAATGATGGATCAATTTACAGAGCATTTACAGAGCATTACATGGAGGCCTATATGATGACAAAGATGAACACTAATGATCAGTGGTGGATGAAGTATACAAATCATGAACTTAAAATAGAGATATCCAAGGTAAAATATTACTCCAGTTAAAGTAGAAGTTCCTCCCTTTAGACCTCCACTTGAGTAAACGTACTAAAGTATTTACCTTCAAATGTACTTAAGTATAAAGTAAAAGTACTAAAAGAGTAATTCTGGCTCTGATCTGGTCCTGTTATCATTTTTATAACAAGACTCGCTTCATGAACTCATTTCAGGTGAAAGCCCTCCAGCGTCTCTCTTGGTAAACCAGTCTTTTAATAGAACGTCATTAATAGTGACGTCTATTAAAATGATCATAAGCACAAAACACTGAAGGTAAACAGTTTCCATCAGGGAGAACCGAGTGGCTCTGAAATCACTTTTTACACACAAGTAGAAATTCAGAAAAAAGCCGCGTCAGTCTCGACTGCATATGTGGACATATTTCTATATTGAGCTCTATTTACACAAAGTTAGGTTAGTTCATCATTTATGTTGAACAGACTCTCCCAAAGTTTTACGCTGCTGCGCTGATGTTGAACCGCGTGCTGCACTGAGTCGGTATGACCAACGGGTCAAAACCAGCTCTAAACTGTGCCCTGATTGGTGCTCTGGCTTTGCGCTTCTTTTGTTTTGACATGTTTTTTTATACACACAGAAACCAAAAGGAATGACAGGTAGTAGTGGAGTAAAAAGTAAGATATTTGACTTTGCAATGTAATGCAGTGAAAGTAAAAAGTTGCCCAAATTGGAAAAACTTTAGCAAATTAAATATACACAAAAACTACTTAAGTACAGTTACTAAGTTGCTAAGTTAATCAAGCAGCTTGGTTTTAAATTCTCTCTCACAGATGAAAGCTCTAAGACCTGTTTATCTGATGGGGACAGTTTTGGTGTCTACCAGGTCTTCCAGGTGGTTGTTTGGAATTCTAATTTCTTTTAACCACTAGTTTCAGAAACTCTTGATTTCCTTTGACTTTCCTCTTCTTTGTGCATGTGGATTACTCAGGTTCTCTGTTAAGTACATTCATTTCTTATTAGTTCAAAGTTGTTTCATCTTGGTTCCTAGCTTGTTGTCTCTGGTTAAAATTGTGCATTTGAAAGCAGATCAAAGAGTAACGTTGTGTTAATCAAGATGTGTTTTCTGTAAATGAGCAGCAGGCTGTTTCTTGAGGGCATACTTGTTATATTCTTGTTATATTTGACATTAGGGAGTGCTGTGGTTATCCTGGTAATCTTCTGTTGTAATTTTCAGTTTGGCAGTACCACAGGAATACTGCACTCATACCACAGGACTTTTTCTAATGGACCACTCTTTGGTCTCAACTGAACTGTCTTGAGACACAACATCTCTGTCTTAAGTCTTAAGTCATGCCTCATCTTCAAGACACACAAAATAATTACTTCTGTGTCTTAAGACGTTAACTTTCATGTCTCAAGACGAAGACAGTGTCTTCAGTCGTACGTCTTAAGACGTTCTTGAGATGTCTTGGCTTAAGAAAATGTCTCAAGACATCTTAAGACACAGTGACAGCTGGGCATGTATATCTAACCTACCCAGAAATATCTCCTGAAAAAAAGTGCTAAATTCGAGTTAAATGGACTTGAAAATCAAATAAATAAAGGGTGGTCTCTGACTTTTGCACAGTACTGTATCTCAAAAATCAGGTCTTTTCAGACAGATCAGTAATGGTGGAGTAACAGCTCCTGAATCATTTTATTAATGACAGAATTTACACGCTGAGCTGATGTTTTTTATATCGGCGTTTCATGGTCGGCTTAATTGCAGGTAAAGCTGTGGATGTTTGATGAATTGGGATGTTCGTTTGGGTGGAAAAGAGAACCGCAATAATGCAATCAGGACTCATCAACACTTGAAACAAAATGTTGTGATGAGTGAGTGGAGCATGTCTGGTGGGGGTGGGGCAGAAATCAGTTTCTTCATCATCACATTAGGCACTTTCTTCATATTTGATCTCCATCCTCGATCCTTTCTTTCATAAACGCTTTAATCTCCGTGTAGACAAAAGCCATAATCAGCTGTCATCTGCTGTATCATTAAGCAGACATAGCCCAGCCAAAATCCTCTACACGTTTATTCATGCAGTCCATTTCGTGTAGTGGAAAGAAGCCCTCGCTGTCAACAGAGGAAGTAAACAATCAAGCACTTTCATTATCTTCAGAGAAATAAGCCGTTTCGTGAAAGCCTGGCAGAACATTATTTTCCGAGGGATGAATAAGTAGACCAGTGTGGGAGACAGATGACTTTTAAGGGATCGTAAAGAAAACCCAGAGGGATGGGGCAGGATTGGGTTATTCAAAAGTGTTTTAATTTATTGGGTAATTCTGTACGAAAGGCTTCCCTTATCAGCGCCAACGCTTTAGCCTCAATGAGATTCTTTTGACATTTCATCTACCCCCGCGGAGCAGAGGCTGAAAAAAAAAATTGCAGCAGTCGAGCCCTTCCTGTCATTTATTAATATCACCCGCAATATTAGAAAAGCAGTGAAATCAGAGGTTGCCAGTATGAATTACCATTAATACCTGCCATTTGAGTCTTGATAAGGTTTCTGTAGGAAATTCTGTTATGCCACATCCTAGTCACGATAATGAAAAAATTCTAGGCTGTATTATGTCAATTAAACTCACTGGCACACCATGTGATTTTTTTTCATAGCGAGATACAATAAACTAGATTTATTGGTGCCTTTGCTTAATGTGGGCAATAAAGCAAAAATATCTAAAATAAACATATGTATGAATCTGATCTTTCTCTGAAAATATGACCAAAATCTTTCATCAAGGTAAACGTGTTGGTACACACTTCACTTGAACCCTGTTACATAACATTGACACAACTCTGCCATAAGCATGTCATGGCAGGTGTCATATATGTACCATATCAGTGTTATTTTACCATTCTGGCAAATGTTATGACCTATCATACTGTTTGATGTCATCACAGCTACCTAGAGTATAGGTCATTTTGATATGGCCTACATTTTTCGTATCCAAGTCCATTATCTTCCCAAAAAGTAATTTCATGAATATCTGGCATGTGTCAGATGATTCAACCATACTTCTTGTATGAAAAATCATTTTCCTTGCATTCATATATCATTTATTTTAATTTCTTTTTGCCTCCAAATGTCTAAATATGTGAATGGAGCCATCCAACCATATATGTTGATCTAAAAAAGATGACAGTCATATAAAAAAATTCTAAAGAAAATAGTTTGGCAAGATTTTTTTTGTTTGAAAACTTTAAAATAAAAACCTTTTTTGCAAAATTCAACAACTTTAAAAGTACAAGTTTTTATCTCCTCAAATGTCAGGCAGCACAACCAAAAAAACAAAAGACTTTTATTTTTACATGCTTTTACAAAAGAGGGGCCAGATTATTGCATCATAAAGAAGACCTTCATGGCGCAATGCCAGAGTTAGTAGCCTTTTCACACATGTTGGGAAACAAATGAGTCATGGTTAGCCTTTACCATGTCAGAAAAAACATACAATTATATAATCTTTTTTAATAATATTGGTTTATTAAAAAAATAAGTTCAAGAATAATAGTTTTCTAGACCGACGCCTGTTTAAATTGACATTAGTCTGAAAAGTCAGGTGGCACAACCGGATAGGTCAAATGGTGCAACCAGACCAGCACAGTTTTACTAACTGAAATAGGCAAACAAAAGCTTTGATGACATTAACTATATTTAGGTTTTTAAATGAGCATAGATATGCAAATATTTATGTGCATACTAACTTGTACTACCTCCGAAAATCTCTCATGAGAACGCAAGCAAAGTGTTAAAGTTTCAAGAAAAATAAATAAATAAGTAAATGAAATTTCAGTCAGACACATTTTCTATTTTGCTATATGAAATGCAGAAAGCATGGATAACGAGCTGATCTAGAGTGGGGTTGAGTGAGCATCCTTTCTCACTTCATTACACTCTAGAGCTACATTTATTTCTGAACAGAAAGCCTTTCATGGTGCCGCAAATGACTCTGTGACCTTGTGCATATTGAGAATGTCACCTCTTGAATCTTGTAATATAAAGTCTGACCATGATTACTATCCCTCACAGTTATTAAAACGGGGAGAGCCTAGTCACGATTTGTTGAACTCAATTGATGACATAAGCTTTTAGAATTTGGTGTTCTTGTCTCTGCAGGAGTGGAAATTGCTGTTTGCACTGGCAATGTTAATATTGGACAACACTCTGAGAGTCATATAGACACTGTCTGTTCTCTGCTGAGGCAGACAAATGGGAACAATATGGGGGAAATCAGGACATTTCATTCAGTAGAATTACTCATGCAGGGAAATGTGGAAAAGTTTTATATACAACAAATACACTGATATCAGAATTCAGAAAGACAAACCAGTGATTAAACATTCACTACACAAATACTGGCAACAGTAACATGACACTGTTATATCACTCAACAAACTCTGTTGTAAGAATACCTGATAGCATAGTGTCACTGTTCAAAAACAATAAAAAAAGAAACATATATGAGTCATTCCCTGTTTGGAGTGGGAATTCAGGTGGATACATTAGAAAGAAAAGATTGTTTCATCCCAAAACTAAATAATATGTCCATTAAGATCTCCTATTATCACATATGCAAAAATGAGAGCTTAATTTCCAACATAGTTTACCATCACTAGTGTCACAATATGGTATAACACCAGTGACTGTGGCACCAGTGACATTCTGGTTAAAACTGAGGATTTTGTAAATTGGCTGACTCATTGGGGGTCACTATTGCAACTATTTAAAATCAACAACAATTAAATATAGTATTATTTTGATCAATTTTTACCCAGCATTGAAAGCACATAACAGCAGTGAAACATAGTGTCACTATTGGCTTTTCCCTCTCCTCCATGTGCTTTTTGTTTACTTTTTTATCATCCACGTGCTTCTTTGTTTTGAGTCTAAGTCCAGCCCCCTTGTTGTCTGACTCCGCTCCTGATAATTGCCACCTGTTTTCCGCCTGTCCCTCGTTATCTTTGTTTTGTATTTAAGCCCTGTGTCTGCCCCTTGGTGCCCCTTGCTGGTCTCTGTTTGACTTGCTAGCCTTTGTTTGACTTGTATGCTTGTTTGATTGTATGTTTGTACTGTTTGTCTGTTTTGTGGGTTCGTCATGTCTGTCCCGCGATCTCTCTGTGTTGGCTGTATGAACCTGGACTGTTACGACTACGACCCTGGATTTGCCCGAAATAAATCTCGCTTTACTCAGCACATGCGTCCGCCTCCTCGCTCCACGTTACTCATAGAAGTTACTGTATGCGCTGCTTGATAAACAACATTATTAATAAATGAATAAATTAATCTCATGCCTTGAGATTCTTCCTCTCTGATGAGCTTCGACCCAAAGAAGTAGTTTAATAGAGTTGAATCACCATGTTAAGAATGTAACCTGCGAGTTCTGATAACAAATGTAGTATAACATTAATGAAAGTAAAAAGTAAACATGAATCTGTTTTTATACAAAATACAAGAGTTTAATCTTAGGTCAACTGTGTAAATGTGCATACTGACTTTTGAAGCTGTGCCTAATATTTTAAGCATCTTTTTAAGCCCTGCAACCTTTGTGATGTGGTTTGCCCTCTAGATGGAGAATGAGCCATGTCTTCATTCTTAATTTTCTGCATCACTTTAGCATGGTGGCTGTTTAGAAATGATGTTAAGAATTACATCACAAATGGACCAATAGGAAACTCTCTAACTTGAATTAAACGCTAACAGTGTTTTTGCCTTTTCCTGTAAAGTTGCCATTTTATAGGCACATGTTTTTCTTTGGACAGTGATAATATGACCTATGACATCTGTAATGCCATGTCTACAGCATGGTTAGGTCAATGTTATATAGCAGAGTTCAAGTAAAGTGTTGGCAGCAACACTGCTGTGTCTGATACATTCATACCAGCATCACACGCACTACCACGTCATTGTTTCTGCTGTACTGAGAATGATCCACCGCTCAAATAATATCCAGTCAGTAGTGCTCCTGTGGTCAGATACTAACCAATACAAAATGGTAGAAGGGAGCTCATGTATTGTGCAGCAGCAGATAGAAGTTCCAGGATGCAACTCTACCCCTAAACAGTCTCTACACCTATACATAAAAGTACTGAACTGTCAGTGGAGTGGTACACCTCTTGTCACTGGGGTGGTACCCTCAAGGGTACATCTTCGGTATCTTCAATCAAGGAACATAGTTGTGCCATAATTCAAATATATATATTTGAAGTTGTATGAACTCCACACACCCCATCTCATTTCAAGGCTGTTTATTTATTTATTTTTGTGTTCTGTTTCAAAACATTAGGTTTTGAAAAAGTATAAAATATAACTTCCAGTGGGAAAAACTTGATGCACACAGATGGACTTTAAAACCATTCTTTTACTATTGAGGTGACTGTACCTTTTCCTAACAGAATAGTGGACCTCTATAGTAGGTTCAACTCATAAAGTGACCACTAATTCAAACTAAAGGCTGCAACTTTCTAATTAAGTAGAAAAAGAATGTCCAAATGTATCCAGACACCTCTTGTAATTATTGAACTCAGCGAAGTTCTGAGCTGTGGAGGAATGGACCTGTGTCCTCCATAGATGGGCTTCCATCTAGTACCTGGATGAACTGGAATGGTCCAGAACTGATCATCCAACATCACTACCTGACCCCAGTGATGCTCAAATACTTACAGCAATGTTCTAGCATCTACTGTAAAGCCTCCACAGAAGAGTAGAGGCTGGTACTTCACCAAAGGGGGACATATAGTATGTCCTATAAATACCGTGGAATTCAAAAGAGATATTGGATGAGCAGGTGTCTACCAACATTTAAACATAGCATGGTTTCCATGTTTTCCAGTGTTTTCCATTCCAGTATGTCTACCAATGTTGCGAAGGATCACTTTGCTCCAACTGTAAGGTTTCCATTGCAAGAATCTACAGAATATAGCATCTTTTTTTATACCCCACACTGAGGGTCTTGGGTCAGTGTTTGATCGAGCAATACTTTCCTGAACCAGACAATGAACTGAAGAACGCGCTGTGAGCACACATCCTATCTTTTCATGCCTGGGATTGAGACCGGGTTCCTGTGAGGATTCCTCTCCCTTTCTTTCTTACTTCAATGCCTTGCCAGCTGTGACCCTTAGAGGAGATCTATCTTGCCTCATCTCCATCGAACGTCAGAGTGGATCAGGGAAGCCGGGGAGATGCTCTGGGTGAGAAACGTCAGGCTAGAAAATGGAGAGCTGGAAGGCCTAATGAGCAGGAACTAAGCTTTAAGCAAATGCTCCAATCAGCCCTCCGCTAGTTGTTTACTCTCCTTGATCCGTCGTGACAAGCTAAAGCAAAGTTTAACGAGCAGCCCCCCCACCCCCTCCCCCCACACACAAACAAATCTGTTCTCACAATTCCTGCTGTGTCATGAGCACATTCCTTCAAGCCGTGGGAATTACATGTACTTAGCCAACTACAAAACCGAGTGGCATGATACACGCACCTCTGCTCAAATGCATCTGATATGGACATGCAATCCATTTTCTCTCTGTGATATTCCACTATCTTTCCTTTCCAAGCACAAAAAAGTGAAGTGCATTGGCATCATCCATTTTCATCTTAAATTAGCTGTTGCAACATAAGAGACAGTATTACAAATGACTCAAGAAACAGTGACAGAAGGCAAAATAAATGGCCCCTGTAATTATGTGTGGGGGATCCGCCATGCGTGGCTGTAATTGCACAGTTAATCCAAGATCTTGTTCATCTGGCGTGTGGACGTGCAGTTTGCTTTCTCCCATCAGCGTTTTCGATGCTCTAATAAAACATAATGCTTTTTTCTTTTTGTGCTTTTTATAGAAAGCATCATGCTTGTTTTTTTTTTTTTTTTTAGATGTTTATTACTGCCATAATGTCAAGAATCAAACTTCCTGCCAAAGGCAAATGCAAAGTGGAGGGCAGAAAACTTGTTTGACTTCATGTTGTTGACAGCAAGTTGGAGCCTTTCTGTTTCCAACAGCTAGTTGATTAAGTTATGCAGGCCTGGTGCTGGCAATGGTCAACGTTTTCAGAAGTGTTTAAACTGGGCCATTCCACTGAAACGTCCATTTCTGTGTCCCTAGTGTTTACAGATATATTACACTTCAACACGTTAGGGTTACAATTAATTTAGATTTCAAAATAAATGTTATTTTAACAAGTATTGCCTCAATTTAGCAATATTGTTTTTTTTTTTTTTTAATTATCTGGAATTCCAAACACCATAGAAGAGCTTGTCCTCACAGTCATGTGTAAAGTGTCAGTGCCATATTTTGAGGAAAAAACATTTTTCTGCCATTTTAACTGCAATAATCTATACATGACTATGAAATAAATGACAAAGAAAACAAATGTCAATATTATAAAATGTATAATGAAAGTTGTGGTCCCCAGGAGTCGTGTCACTGGCGTTACCGCATAACATAAAATCTTCTATTTTAAAATAAATATCACAATGATGACATTGCTTGACTTCCTTTCACCTATTTTCGGAAGATCTATGAAGTAAAGCACATGTTCAGTCGTCTTTTCAGTTATCAGAAATGTTTTCATTTAACTCATGATTTAATATGAAGCTTTTAGTTGAAGTCACTGGTGTGACCCACTTTATTCTTAGGCACTTGTGGGTGGGTGGGAACAAAAACAGGGAGATTTACTTAAAAGAGGCCCTGAATATTTTGTAATAACTCTTGCTAGCCCAAAGCAATCTGAATGAAGCAACGTGCGACGAGCTCCTCAGTATGTGCAGCCTTGAACAAGCTGGGATGCCCCTGCGTCAGAGCGATGAGGTAGGTGCCGGACAGCCATCGTGACGTTTAATCTGTCTAATGCTTGCCAATACATTCAGGAACATGGATCGCCATGTCCTAGTGTCTGGCAGAAAACGGAAATCTTTTGAGTGAATCTCCCTGTAGAATACAAATGGATTAAATTATTAAATGATTCCATGATTGACAGCATGCGATTTGATGCTCTGTAGCAGCCGTTTTGTTAAACACATTTTTCATTAAAAATGTCTTTGGTGTGACTGTCTCTGGTGTTACCTCCCTTATGTGTAACACCAATGAGGATGGGTAACAGCAGCGACGCCTATGGTTAGAGAGAAAAGTGGACATTTCTGTAGAATGACCCAACTGTTAAAGTGTAAATAAGGTCAGAGGGTAATTCACCTGAGCAGATATGGTGATTCGTTTCATTATACGTAAGCTCTTTATTTTACGTTCAATATTTTGTTGCTCCTTCATTTGGGAGCACTGATGGTCCTGAAGGTCCATCTTCTGCGTCATTCTCATGATTCATGCCACTTTAATTCTTACTTTCCTTTTCTCCACCTCTGCACCTCTACGCCGGTCTTCCAATGACGAGGTTGGAAAGAGATAATGGTAGCACATGCGTAATGTGCAATGACATGAGCTAGTGAACGATCCTCTTAAACTGTTATAACCTCTTATAACCATATAAGTCTTTAGACTAATAGCTGAAGAAGGACACTACAGATGAAAGATTTAGGGTCATAGTTAAATGAATAACAATGCATTTAATCCTTACTGCCTGTTCATATTAGCAATGATGGGACAGGCATCCTGTTATTTCTTACGGGAGGACATTATTTGTAACTGCACTTTAGCCACAAGCGACAAGGGAGATGATGGAAGTGCAACAAGTGACAAGTTAAGCTGAAATGTTCTCAACTCTATGCAAATGAACAATGTGGTGAAGCGGCAATCTGAATAATTGGCTCAAACAAAATCCTCAGACTAATTGTAGACACAGGGGTCCAAGGTCCCCAGCCTCTGCTCTCTGAATGTTTTGCTCCTACCAGCATTTTTTCCTATGCCAGCATTAACATGCAAGAAATGGAACTTGGTTCATATTTAAAACAAAACAACATTTTCTGTCAGAGGCTCAACGGTGCGCTTCTAATGTGAACGTCCTATTAGAAGTTAAAGTTATCAGCAGTGTTATTTCTCGCTCGTAGCTCTGTTCACACCTATATATTCATCAGTTAGCACAGAGTTCAGGCTGGATGGAGAAAATATTTGCTTTGATAATAACCTGGCAATAATTATTCCGTAATATTACAGATATTATTAGAATTAGAATCTGATAAAAATGTCGTTTGGTGGCAAAAACAGAATGTAACTCTGCAATTACATTGAAATAGTAAAGGAAAATGATAGAAGCTCTAAGACATAATCTAATATATGGAGATGTCTGTTTACTTGACTCTGATACTGTAGAGCTACAGTTTGAACATTTGTCAATTAATCCATTCAACACTTAGTTAATCCATTTATTTCCAGGATCACAACTGTGACTGATATTTTGTTTTGAGTGCTAAAAGACTTCTTAATGTGTTTTTTTATGTTTACTGGAGATAAAAACA
Source organism: Pygocentrus nattereri (assembly GCF_015220715.1). Taxonomy (NCBI): domain Eukaryota; kingdom Metazoa; phylum Chordata; class Actinopteri; order Characiformes; family Serrasalmidae; genus Pygocentrus; species Pygocentrus nattereri. The sequence goes on along the minus strand of NC_051216.1, from coordinate 11,061,574 downwards.
TGTAAACAGTCACAGCTGTGACGTGTGGGATTAAACATTGGCTCACGTTTGCTGCTGATAAATTTTCCTCTTTTTGCTTTCATTTTGCTTCACTTTGTCTGGTATGCCGGACATACAGAGCAAGACCATCCAATAAAGATTACGTTCATCATTTCAATTATTATTTCAGTCTGCTGCAATTTGCTGACATGGTTCACATGGTTCCCTAAATTAAATGCATCCTATTCCACTCACTAGTAAGGACACCCCCAATCATACAATACTACCAGTACTAAGAGGGCGAAGGCAGCACAGGCTTCCTCTGAGACCTGAGACCTGTGAAGCACCACCACATCTTTTTGAACTACCACTCACACCGTGTCATTGGACAGCTGACCACGCTTGGAGGAAAGCGCCAACTGCCAGTTCTGTTACATCAGCTAACAGACTTCTGTGTTGGCTAGCATCGCGCTGAGTGATGGGGGAGATGTGGGCCATCTCACCCACTCACCCAGAAAGAGCAAGGCCAATTGTGATCTCCTGGACTCCTGGCCACAGATGACTGTAGCATATTGGTTCACTTTTGATGTCACTTTTGACTCTCTAGTTTTCCATTAATCACCAATTTAAATAAACCTTAATTTTCACCAGCTTTTCCAAAACACATTCTGAAAGGTCATGTACTCTGTGTCATGCCACTATTTAAGAAGTAAATGAAAATAGCTGGGAAAGATTTTGGCCACACTTTATTTGGATGGTCCCCTATAGATGCTCTACAGATATTTAAACCTTTAACAAACTTTCTGATGATGTTCAGTTGATTATCAACACCATTATGGCTAGGATTAGGATTAGGATTAGGGATAGGTGTAAGTTTTGTCTTGAGATTAGTGTTAGGGTTAAGTTTAGTGTTTGGGATAGATTTGATCAAATCTTTCACACAGAACTTTAGTTGAATGCTACTTAAAGACAGACTAAGCATTCACAAAGCATCTGCAGTGGACCATCTAAATAACTCTCAACTTCAAGTTCAGTTGCATTTAATGGACATTTAGTTGAATGGTACTTAGAGACCGTCTGAGCATTTACAGAGCATCTACAATAGACCATCCAAATAAAGTGTTACCAAGATTTTAGATAAAATGGGTTAATAGGAACTTGGCAGCACTTTGTTTTATTACACAGTAAATAGCCAGTATATAATGGGTAAATATGTAGTAATTTTGTTACATACTTTGCACATACATAGCAACTTATATAAAACTAGCTGGTAGGTACAGCAGTCCTGCAATGTGATAATTCAATAGGTAATCAGAATTTAATAGCTAATAATGTTGGAATTACATGTAATAGTTGGTGCATGCTTTGCAACTTTAACTTGTAAGTAACTGATGTGAGAAATACCAGGTATATTACAGCATTTAGGGCTATGATGTTGCAGTATAGTGACAAAAAAAAGTAAGTAAAAGAAAGTACCACCAGTAAACACATGCAAAGCTAATAGACAAAACAATTGTAGTGTAACTACCATAGAGTACTCAATAAGTAACATTTAATTGATATCTTTACTAGTACATCATCTATAATTTTGTGGTTGTAGGACTTTAAATGATGCCGTACAAAGTAATCACATAGTAATTAAACAGCAACTGTCTTTTTTTTCTTGTCATCATCATATGCAAAACATTACGAGACATGTTAGTAAGTATATACAAGTATGTGCAATGTAATATAAGGTTAACAGGACTGTAAAATAACAGTACATTTTCAGTAACTACATAATGTGTTTGAATGCACAGCATGAACATAAATGATATGATTGTCTCATGTAGGTTGAACCACAGCAGAATAGTAAATAGGAAGTGGTCGGTATAGTGGGTAACACCTCTGCCTTGTACACTGTAGACTAGGGTTTGGTCCCCCCGCCTGGGCAAACACCCCACACAATACCAAGAAGAGTCCTTGGGCAAGACTCCCAACACTACCTTCACCCACCTGTGTAAAATTAAATCAAATTATAAGTCGATCTGGATAAGAGCATTTGCCAAATGCTGTAAATGTAAGTGGTGTATATATTGTAGTGTAACATATAGATGTATGCACTAGAAATCACTTTTGATTTGTTATATAATTACCTATTAATTACTAGGTACTTACTATACTGTACCTAAATTGAGTCCACTTCAATACCACAATGGCCCATATGATTTTGACTGGAATCAGTGCTAACTTTGTTTTATTATCAAGTTAAATGGCATGATAAGGTCAAAAACTAGGAGTAAAGATCATCATAAGTACAGGCTGTGAGTGGTTATGATAGTAAGCATGCTTTTTTCCTCAGCGTGCTAAGGGCTAGGATCAAAATTACTCCCAGAGAAAGCTGTTAGGTGGGTCTCTGCTCTTCAGCAGCTGTGGAGATGGATGTCTAGAGGAAGTGAAAGAATGTGACCTTGTTTCTGCCGTAAGTTCAGTGAAACTCAAACCTCCTGCTGGCTTTGTTATGTTCGACACACGGCGTGAGGCAGAGGACACGACCCAGTCAAGTAATATCTTCTCAATGAGACCCGCTTTCATTATTGGAAGAGCTGGATTACAATGAGGGCAGCACTTCATTGTAGCATGTGCTCTTCACCTCCCACACATCTTAAACAGATGGAAATTCGTCATCCTTGATCACGCCCTCTGCTTTTCATTGCCTCCGCTAGACAGGCTTTCATCTTTCAACCTCAGTCCAAAGAAAACTATACCTTGCTCTTCAGCTTACCAGTTCATTTCCTACACCACGCTAAGTGGAACATGTTATTCATATATGCTATAAATCATCGGCTTTTGCTTCTCAGCTGCGTAAAACCCCCTCGATCACCTCTCATTCAGAGCCCTCTGTGGCCGAGTCTCGGCTTTCAATTCCAGTTTGCTGATGAGTGCATTATGGGAAATCTGGTTCACTCAAACATGCTGACCTAGCATCCTAGCAAAGCCATTAGCTGTCCATACGTTTCTTCGTGTCTCTCACAAATGGAAATGATGGTGATGTCTGGGGAATAGATTTGAATGCTGTGAATGATTCATTGTAGGGAAGGATTTTCAGAATCACTGAAGGACCTGTTACGACTTGAAATCGACTCGGACAAAATAAGCTGTTCAGAGTACATTTTTATATGTATGGCTGAGGAGTCTAAAGCAAAGGTGCTGGGCCTGAAACAGATGAGGGTTATCAAAACGTCCTGAAGGCACAATTCTTGATGTAGGAAATGACCACAGCCATAAGTAATGTGCTCCAATTTTTCCTTTCACAGATGAATTGTCAAGGGTGATGGGGGAATAATCTCTCTTCAATGAAAAGAGGTCACCCGTGCTATTGATTTACGTCACATCATATACTGGATGGCAGCAGTTCAAATCCTCATTTTCCCATGACACCTTGGGACACTGGGTCATGCTATAGAAGTGATTCAAATCAGGCATAAAGGAAATGCCAACATCTTATATATATATATATATATATATATATATATATATATATATCCCTTTCATTTTTATATTTTGTAAAATATAAAGGTAACACCTTTATGGGCGGCACGGTGGTGCGGTGGGTAGCGCTGTTGCCTCACAGCGAGGAGGGCCTGGGTTCGATTCCCCCGGCTGGGTGAACGGGCTCCTCTCTGTGTGGAGTTTCCTCCGGGTTCTCCGGTTTCCTCCCACAGTCCAAAGACATGCAGTCAGGTTGATTGGACGTGCTAAATTGCCATTAGGTGTGAGTGACTGTCTGTGTCTGTTTGTCTGCCCTGCGATGGACTGGCGACCTGTCCAGGGTGTATCCTGCCTTCCGCCCAATGACTGCTGGGATAGGCTCCAGCACCCCCCGCGACCCTGACGGAGAAGCGGCTTGGAAAATGGATGGAAAAAGGTAACTTTATATATATATATATATATATATATATATATATATATATATATATATATATATATATATACACACACACACACACACACACACACACACACACACAGGTTGAGTCAAAAGTCACAGGACACCGTTTTATTTTATTTTTTATGCTGTCACAAGCCTCCACGATGCGGTGCTGAAGGTGGTGTTTGTTGTGGATTTTCTCAGCACACACAAATTGTTTGAGATGACCCCAGAGATTAAAGTCAACAATAAAATAAGATAAAACAGTGTCCTGTGACTTTTCACTCACCCTGTATATATATTTCAATCATCTACAGGGTTTTTTCTCCATACTTCCAAAGTTCAGTCTTAGAAGTTGGTTGCTTTTTCTGCTTAGTTATTCCAAGTTATTCCAATCCGATTCAGTGATGTTGAGGTCTGGACTCTGGAGCAGTCAGTCCATTGTTCTGAGAGTACCAGCACCTTTATTTGCTTAGCAAATGTTCTTCTTTCTTGTCTATTTCTTTATCTCAGTGAGGTTCTTCTTTACAGCTACACACCCTTTCAGACCTATCGTGCTGAGATGTCTTCTCACAGTGGAAGGATGAACAGAAACACCTGTGGATATTTTCAGCTCTGAAACAAGAGTAGAGCTTGACTCTCAAAAATGAAAAATATAAGTACGGTTTATCTGATGGGGTCACTTATAGTGGTCTTGGTCGGTAGTTTTTTTCTATGCTTTTTATTTATTTATTTATTTTTACTCAGGTTTTAGTGGATTATTATATATCTAATCTCCTCAGAAATATCTCCCGAGACATGAACATTCTTTTGGCTGGATATGAAATGATTGAAAGGTGGTCTTGGCACAGTACTGTGATTAGTCTGAGGACTTTAAATTTGACGTTTTGAATGGCTGCCACTGGTCACTGTGTTTGAGAGCCATGCGGTTGGCTTCATTATTGCTGAGTGAAAAAACTGGACCACTGTGCAGCCACAACCAAACACACACGCTCGCCACCTGATTGTGGTCACGCTGTCTGATGCCTTAAATCTGAGTGGCGGCCTTTTCTTTTGCAGTGAGCTGACAGGAGTAGCCGTGTTGGACTAAGAGCCCGCGACAGAAACAAATGCATTTAAGAGCTCAGTGGTGGCACTGAAATGCCACATCATGGAGGGGCACTGTGAAATTTTGCACAGAGACAAAAGCTCAGCTGCAGGGAAGAGGAAGGCAAAAAAAAAACTGACTGTACAGTGGAGTGTGAGTGCATGTAATTGGGGGCACAGAGACAAATCCAGCGTGCCAATCCAATCCTTCACAAAGAGTGAGAATAATGCTGCAGAAGAAGGGCACTTGCTACCACGCTATACTGGCTCTGGAACTGAGCTTAGCTTTAATATAACATGCACAGAGATGAGAGACATTCGACAGAACAAAGCTAGAGAAAGCGAACAGTAGAGTGTTTCTTTCAAACATACCGTCTTATTTAAATACAAACCCAATTCCCAAAAAGTTGAGACAGTAGGTAAAATTCAAAGAAAACAGAAAGAAGTGATTTGTTACTTCAATGAAAACAGTGTAAACCCAACATTTTACCTTCTGAACTTCATTATTGTTTGGAAATGTACACTCATTTTGAAATTGATGCCTACAACAAAGCACATTCCAAGAAATTCAGGTCAAAGTTCAATTTAAGGACAGAAACATTGTGAATGAATGCAATAAATCATTCTTGGATATAAAAGGGGGCGGCACGGTGGCGTGGTGGGTAGCGATGTCGCCTCACAGCAAGGGGGGCCTGGGTTCAATTCCCCGGCCGGGCGACCAGGGTCCTCTCTGTGTGGAGTTTGCATGTTCTCCCCGTGTCTGCGTGGGTTTCCTCTGGGTTCTCCGGTTTCCTCCCACAGTCCAAAAGACATGCAGTCAGGCCAATTGGACGTGCTAAATTGCCCCTAGGTGTGAGTGACTGTCTGTGTCTGTCTGTCTGCCCTGCGATGGGCTGGCGACCTGTCCAGGGTGTATCCTGCCTTCCGCCCGAAGACTGCTGGGATAGGCTCCAGCACCCCCCCGCGACCCTGACGGAGAAGCGGCTTAGAAAATGGATGGATGGATGGATATAAAAGGAGCATCCAAGAAAGGCCTTGTCCATTATGACTAACGACGGGTCAAAGCTCACCATTTTGCCAAAAAATGCTAACAGCAGCTTAAAAACAAAGGGTCTCATTCACCCACCATTCTTAAGAAAAAAAAAAAGGGGTTTAAATCTGATGTGTGCAGCTACAGGAAGCCAGTGAAGGGAGTGCAGCAGTGGGGTGACGTGGCTGAACTTGGGCAGATTGAAGACGAGCTGTGCTGCCGCATTCTGGATGAGCTGTAGAGGCTTGATGGCCTGCATGGGAAGACCAGCCAAGAGTGAGTTGCAGTAGTCAAGCCTTGAGATGACAAGAGACTGCACTAGCACCTGGACAGCCTTTCAGGTGAGGAAGGGTCAGATCGTACGGATGTTGTACGGGAGATATCTGCATGACCGAATTAGGTTTGTGATGTGAGATGAGATAACTGGCCATTCAGAATCACTCCAATACTTCTTGCCTCTACAGAGAGAACAATCAGAGAGTTGGCAAGAACATGATGAGGATCTGTAGTTGCAGGGATGAATATCAGCTCAGTCTTGCTAGGATTGAGTTTCAGGTGGTGAGCTGCCATCCAAGAAGAGATGTCAGACAGACATGTCGAGATGCAACTGGAAACCTATGTGTCAGAGGGTGAGAAAGAAAGAATTAGTTGAGTGTCATCAGCATAACAGTGATAAGAGAAGCCATTTGGTGATATCACATGACCAAGAGAGCTAGTTTAAAGAGAAAAGAGAAGAGGACCCAGTACTGAGCCTTGTAGGAGACCAGTGGAGAGACAGCATGGAGAGGATGTGAACCCTCTCCATGTTACCTGATAAGAGAGAACCTCCAGATAGGACTTGAACCACTTCCACACATAGCCAGTGATTCCAATGTTGGTGAGGATGTCCAGCAGGACTGTATGGTTGACAGTGTCAAAGAGATCAAGAAGGATCAGGACACATGACAGTTTGGCTGATCTTGCTGATTGGAGCTTCTCGGTCACTGCTATGAGAGCAGTTTCTGTTGAGTGCGCTGGTTTGAAGCCAGACTTGTTGGGGTCCTGGAGCTGGTTCTGTGTGAGAAAGAGAGAAAGTTGATTATAGACTGCACGTTCAAGAATTTTTGAATGGAAAGAAAGAAGTGATACCGGTCTGTATTTGTTGACTTCCAAGCTGTCAAGCATGGGTTTATTCAAGATGGGAAGTACTCTTGCAGTCTTGAAAGTTGCTGGAACTTCACCTGATGCCAAGGACTTGTTGATGAGAAAAATGATGAAGGGCAGTAAGTCCTTGGAGATTGACTGAAACAATGCAGGTGGAATTGGATCCACTGGGCAGGTGGTTGGGTTACTGGATGTGATCAGTTGAAGGACAGCATCTGTGGGGACAAAGGGAAAAGACTGGCGGATTCTATCAACCTTCTTCTCAAAGAAGGTGACAAAATCCTCAGGGGTGAGAGTAGAGGGTGGAGGGGGAGGAGGAGGGTTGAGAAGAGAGGAGAAAATGCTGAAGAGCTTGCGTGGATCAAATGCTGATGCTTCCAGTTTCCCTCTGGAAAAAGATGACTTTGCAGTAGTAACTTCGAGTGAGAACTTGCAAAGGAGAGATTGGTAGGAGTGAAGATCCGAGTCAAGCTGGGATTTCCTCCACCTTCTCTGAGCCTTCCTTAGTTCTTGCCGGTTGCTGCAAAGGACACCCATCAGCCAGGGGGCAGGTGAGGAAGATCTTGCTGGCCTGGAGCAGAGAGGACACAGAAAGTTAATTGCAGATGAGAGTGAAGAAAGGAAAGCATCTGTAGCCATGTTCAGTGAGAGAGGGGAAAATGAGTCAGGATGGGGAAGGGTGGTCAGGATAGTTAAGGTGAAAGATGAAAAGGGAGTGGAGGGCAAGTTGCACCGAGAGGAGGAGCACAAAGAGATGGAATGGACAGGATTAACAGGGAGGGAGAATGAGAGCGATGCAGGGAGTTACTGCCACATACTAATATAACCACATACTGCCACAACTTTTATAACCACACGGACTCTGGAAAATCCTTTTTAATGAACACTCTGGGCTAAGCTGAAGCATGTGTGGCCCCTAAAAAGTGTGTATATATATATATATATATATATATATATATATATATAAGTTTGTATAGTAATAAATGGCTTGTCAGATCTACCTAAAAATACTTTGTGATTTTCACGATTGGCCCCTCCCAGTCCTGTCCATATGTTCATGTTATGTTTTGGTCTAGTCCATGTTCTTTTTGTTTTGCTCCCAGTCCAGCCCCTTGTTTGGTTACTCCACCCCTAATTGTTCCCACCTGTATTTCCACCTGTGTCTAGTGATCCCTAGTTAGCCCTCATGTATTTAAGCCTGACGTTTTCTACTGTGTGTTTGCAGGTCTTTGTTTGCCGTTAGATGTCTTGCTGGTCTTTGTTTGATATGTTTCATGTATGAAGTGTGATTTGTTAGGTTGTTTGATCTTCCAGCCCTGTTGTTTGTTTGACCCGTTTACTTTCATTATGTCCGACTATCGTTCTCTCTGCGTTGGCTCTCTGACCATGGACCGTTATGACCTGGATTTTGGATTTGCCCACAATAAAAGTCGCTTATCTCCGCATATGCGGAGCAATATAGTACTTTAATTGAAGTACTTTTATTTTTAAAAAAATTGTTCGCTCAGTAATTTTTCAGGTTGAATAAAACTAGTTCTTTTTCTTGTTACCACATGAAGTAATTATTTAGGTTAATCTGATGAGCCATTTTATTTTCACAGGATCATAAGTAATTGAACAAACTAATCTGATTATAAATACAAGGATCATTTTCAGTGCATGGGTACAAATCCTTTGCAGTCAGTGACTGCTTGTAGCCTGGAACCCAAGGACATGGAGTTTCCTCCTTTGAGATGCTTTGCCAGCTCTTCATTGCAGCTGCCTTCAGCGGCTGCTTGTTTATGGGTCTTTCTACCTTTTGTCTTCTGTAAGATGTTCAATTCAGTTTACGTTTTTGACAAACTCTCCAAGCACTGAAGGGGTGAGACCATTTAAGAGTTTTAAAATAAGCACCCCAGACAAAAAACATCACCTTGTGTGTTTAAGGTGGTGACAAATGAGCTTGTGAATAAAAACCGCTTTGCTTCCAGGCAATAATTACTACTAGAAGTCAATGCAGGTCCTTCACAACCAATTTCTGAAAGAACGCTGTGGAGGAAAGTGTTTTTTATTCACGATCCATGAAACATGCCGACAGTCTCTGTCCATCATTTTTGCCTTTCAGCCACAATTCTGATGAGTATTTCCTGTAGACTGATATTTTTGCCACTCAATGCAATCACTCACCATTAACATTTGCTTCACGACCTGTTTTCCACACACCAAACGAGATGTTCACTGCACTGTACCACCTCTTCTCAATTTATGAATCCCACTGCATACCTGCAGGTATTTATAGCCTGATCATCCTTGTGCAATGCTATCTGCAGGAGCCTAAGTTACTACCACCTTAAACATGCAAGGTGACAGTTTTTTTGTTCAGGGAGCTTAAATAGTGTTTGAGCATTTAATCAGATTCCCAGTCTAAAAATATTTTACTTAAATATTACAATGATTCCTTCAAAGCTTTTTCTTGTATGTGGCTTAAGAATAGTCTTTAATGTTTGTTTATATAAGTATTTTTTTTTTACACACACACACACACACACACACATATATATAAATAAAAGCATTCACGAACTATTTTGATACCTCTGTCGTCCCCCTAATAGATCTAAAATTTGTTGTCTATGACTTTCTTTACATGATTCATGAGATAACAACTGACCAATAGTTAAGTGGATTTTCTGTACAAGGAAGCATGTAGGTAACATTATCCATATCTGCCCATGGGCTACAAATACCGCAAATAAAAATGTGATATAAAAAGCTGAAATATTCTTTGAAAAACTACCCACAAGAATCCGTTTCCTCCAAATCTGCTGTTGGCTGAACCTGATCAAACTTTGAAGTAAGAGGATTATTACATTCATTTGTGTTTATTTGGGCGCATTTGTGCATGTGCTTTTGTGCAGTGGCACCTTAATTGAATTTAAATATCAGTGCGCATGGACTGCTTGATTATCTCTTGTGATGCAGAGTCTCAGAGGAAAAGCTGGGTGCCAGGTTTTCATGAGTCATCCAGTTTTCCCATCAGCTGCTGCTGCTGCTCGAGCGACAGCGTGGGGGTGTGTGTGTGTATAAATGGCTAATGGGATGGAGGCTATCTGAAAAGCTTCTCTGTGAATGTGTAAAACCATATGCACATTTAACCTTTTAATTTATTTGCTTCTTTTAGTGCTTGGCAGCAAAGAGGCATCATTATGGCTGCAGCATCATTGGAGGAGGTCTCTGTTTGTGTGGGCGTCAGTCTGTAATATATTCTTAGCCTTGGATCTATGAGCTCTGATCTGTCTAATGTAATTATTGCATCCAGCATTCAATAATTCACATAAGATCTTTAACAGTACACTCTTAAAAAAGAGGCTCATAAATATTTCTTGGGTTAGACATATGGTGATAAAAACATTTAATTAGTATAGAAGCTTTACATCTCTACATGTTTAAACTTTGAAAAAAAAAAGCTTCTTTGCACTCACACAGACTCTCTTCATAGATCCTGTCACTGAAAGGGTCTTAAGGGAGCCAGAAAGTGGTTCTTCTATGGAGTAGTTGTGCCAGGAGTGCTGTTTTGAATGGGCACAACAAATTTGCGGGTGGACCGATCTCGCGGTCAGTGATGGACGGCATTTAGGCTATCAAAAAAACCAAAGCTTTGAGTTCATTACATGACTTTTAAAGTCTGAACAGATCCTAAAAGACTGGGTATCTCACACTGTCTGATGGGCCTTTGCAGACTTTTTGCGGCGACTGAAATATTGGATATCACACGCACTAAATGATTAGGGATCAAACACTATCTCAACTTTTAAGCGGCTGCAGAACCGAACAGACCTCACTGAACTCGCGCACACGAGTTCTCCTGTTACTAGGAGACCCAAATAAACAAAAGTAGAGCAGTTTGCTGCTGCTTCTGCCATTTTCTCTGCCGTTTGCACTGACATAGTAAGGAAGCAGCAGGTAAACATGTTTAAATGAGACTCATGAATTTAAAAATGTGATCAGTTGGTATTTTTTTTTGAGTTTTAAATGTACATTAAAAAGCTTTCCTCCACATGTGAGTGACTTTTCGCCCTTTTTCTTTGTTTACTTGGTGATGCTTTCTCTTACAACCCCTACGTTCTAGGTATTAACTAGACAAGTGTGGGATACAAACTCTAAAGTACTAGGTAGTTATTGTAGGAGACAGGATGGTAAGTCCAATTTATCCATCCATCCATTTTCTAAGCCGCTTCTCCGTCAGGGTCACGGGGGGTGCTGGAGCCTATCCCAGCAGTCTTCAGGCGGAAGGCAGGATACACCCTGGACAGGTTGCCAGTCCATCGCAGGGCAGACAGACAGATACAGACAGTCACTCACACCCAGGGGTAATTTAGGATGTCCAATTGGCCTGACTGCATGTCTTTGGACTGTGGGAGGAAACCGGAGAACCCGGAGGAAACCCACACAGACACGGGGAGAACATGCCAACACAGGGAGAACATGCCAACTCCACACAGAGAGGACCCCGGTCGCCCAGCCGGGGAATCGAACCCAGGCCCTCCTTGCTGTGAGGCGACAGCGCTACCCACCACGCCACCGTGCCACCCAAGTCCAAATTAATTATATTGAAATGTCTCACAGGTTCTAGGTATTACCCAGGTAAGTGTGAGGTACAAATTCCAAAGTACTAGATAATTATTTAAGGTGAGAAAATGTTAAGTACCAGCATACTCTAAATGAATTATTCTGAAACGTCTCACATGTTCCAAATCAGCCTTGTGCACATGGGTACTAGGTTATCAATATTAGAGGGAATGTATATATGTGTTATAATGTATTTACCTGGAACTTCAAAAGAATAAAACAGGATGTGAGCAAGAGATCAGGTCACTCCAGTCTGTAGAGTTTTAAATAGTATGTATCTGTTTATTACCTACATACTGAACTGAATCTGAACTGTAAAAGAAAGCAGGGACTCTTTTTACTGGGTTCTTACCCCAAAGTTCAGAAAAATTGCTGCTTGTTATGAAAGTGTAAACAGACTAAGAGAAAGCAGGATTCGTCATAATGGCTGTTTATTACCTGTTTATTAAAACCTTTTGACAACTGTCTTTTGACACAATAATTCCTGTACATTACTATGCACAGTATTGTTAAAGAATGTACAAGAACGCCTTAATTGCTACATCTTGCTGTTAAGTTCTTTTCACATAATTTCATAGGAATTTATTCAGACTATCCTGGTACTTATCATCTTATTACCTACAATAATTGCCTAGTACTTTGGAGTTTTTACCTCACACTTACCTGGGTAATACCTAGAACCTGTGAGACATTTCATTTTTTTAGACTACCCTGTTACTTACCATCTTATTATTTAAAATAATTACCCAGTACTTTCGAATTTATACCTTACCCTCAGCTGGGTAATAGCTAGAACCTGTGAGACATTTCATAGTAATTCTTCTAGACTATTCTGGTACTTACCATCTTGTCACCTTAAACAATTACCTAATACTTTGGAGATTATACCCCACACTAGTTAATACCTAGAACCTAGAGAAAGGGTTACCGTTTACTTGCTGTATTTTCTTCTTTCGCGCTCTGTTTGGTTTTTTGCCAGTGAGTCCTTTCATATTGAGTTGTTGACCAGTTTACATTAGATTTCGCTCAGAGTTGGGTTGAAAAACTCAAACATGTTGGATAAACTCTGACTAAAATGCGATCGGGAGGCAAAAAATTCAGTCTGCACTCCTCACACGCTACTACTCTCTCTCTCCAACTGTCAACTCTATCTAACCCAACAATATGCAGACTAGAGCAACTATCACAGACTTGCCCAGACTGAGAGTCGGGGCTAAAATCAGGGTAAACGTTGTGTACTGTAAGTAGAACTATAACCAAGGCCTTTTCTAAGCATCAGTCAAACACTGTGGTAGGAAAACAAGGGCACATTATGAAGGACATACTTTTAAAGCACAGCGCAAAATCTACTTGAGTGCTCATAACATCCACTTGTGGAGAATCTACAGCCTGCTAAACATGAGTGAGTGAGTGAGTGAGTGAGTGAGTGAGTGAGTGAGTGAGTGAGTCAGTGAATGAGTTACAAGCCAGGTCCATGAGTTACAAGCAAGGCCCATTCCCTGAAAAGCTGCAGAAGGAGACATCAATTTACTAGTTGACTATAAAATAAACTAAAAAAACAAATAAATATGTATGTCACAACAGGGAAAAATATATCTTGCTTTACACACAGAATTACAATGTGTCTAGACACAATTTGGTCAAACAATGACCAAATTCATTTGAATATGCTGAGGATAAAGGGTCTATTTGATCATTGTGCTTTGTTCAGAGATCTGTTTGTAGCTACTGTTTATCTAATGCTATATGTTGTTCTCCACTACCTTTTTAAAACAAGCCATGTTAATTCGCTTCCAGTCCTTAAACCCACATTATGGTCTTCTCCATTGTCTCCAAAATGCTGACAGCATCATTGCATCACAGATCATTTGTGATGAAAAGCTCCTTGATTCATTGCTGAAAACTGTAGTTTGGGGTTTGAATGTGTGTTGGTGGTTCAGCAGGGAGTGATGCTTAAAGATGACCTCACATAAATTTATTAGTTAAATTGGGTCAGTGTCAAAAATGAAATTTCCAATGTCATATTCTGCTAGTTTACTTATTTCCCCTTGGAAGTTTGTTTATATAAGATTTTAATTGAAAGTAAGTAATTTGGGGTTGGCCAATGATAAAAGTGGGCGGGCCTAGCACCCCTGGGACCAATCATACCACCTCCACTGCTTCTATGGCATCACTTCAAAGTTCCCTTTTTGGAGAGTAGAATCAAAGCTAATCTCATTATCATCCCCATATGTGAGTCTATACGTGTGTTTCTTTCTCAGTATCAAAGTGAGATTTACAACAGAAACTCATTATTTTTTGAGATGGGCGAAGTGCACGTACAAGTGCAGGTGCAGCACAAATTGTGACTTTTTGTGTTTATAATGTGTCTGAAATTTGATTTAGCCTCACACAGAATCATAACCTGTGCATAGCCCCACCTACTACCTAAGGTGCAGGGTTTAAGAAAAAAGCATAGTATTCAATAAGTTTGAGACCAAACATAAGTGTCCAGTAACTAGTGGGACTAGTAAATGTCATTGGTTATCACAAAAATATTGTACAGGGGTGTAATTCTACTGTACAATTAAAAATATATATATTTGTAAAACAATAACAGACTACATGTGAAAATTGCAGCCACATCAAAGGATGTGCTGAGCCTTCTCATGAACATAAAATTCCAAAAGTTTGAAAATCTGGGTTTTATTTTTCACTTAAAGCTAGAAATAAAGTAAAGATTTTTAAAAATAATTTTGACAAATTTGAAGCAAAGAAAGTCAACAAGTAAAATGGAGAAGAAACATTGAAGGTTCTGCACTATTTCTAGGTCAGTATTCAAATTTAAGCAAATCTGTGAGGCTGGCCTTGTTATCCTGTATTTACAGGCCTCCATTTGGCCATTCTGACTCTATTTAATTAATACAATCCAATTCCTGTGTTACTCTTATGAGATTAAATAGGACATTGTTGGCTGTGTGAAATGTGGAGCTGCTAGCAAGCAATGAGTGACGAAAGGGGAGGGGTGAGAACCCCCTGCTGTGAAAACAATTCACACCTCACCACAACGATAGCTGTGCTGTGATAAAACAGACAGCACAACTGCACTTTGACATTTATTAGAGTTACGCAAAAGGACTCGATGTTTCAATCCCAAGTAGTTCAGTTTCCAGTTGAGACCTTGCTTGGACCACTCAGTGATGTTACTCTACGCGACACATCGTCAGTTGTGTACCCCAGTATCTTTAGGTGTTTCGGCCATTTAACACAAGACACCCTCCTCTGTGGTAGGCCCACCACAAGCTGATCAGACCTGGGTGAGTATAACATAGGAACTGAGTGGTCACTTTGCCCCCCATGCCATTTCCTTTCTTCGAAGCCACAGCCAGTGACTACTTCTCTCAGCTGTGGTGGCAAGCTCTTTGATGGTTCTCCTCTGAGCTTGCCCTCTGACTCCTACCTCTTTCAGGAGCCTTATGATGGAGTTAGCCACAAACCCCCTACAGCCCACCTCCACTGGACACACCAGCACTGTCCATCCTCACTCTTCTGCTTGGGCTGCAAGCTCAGAGTATCGCAACCTTTTCCTTTCATAGGCCTCATCAATGGCTTCCTCCCAGGGCACCGTGAGCTCGATGATGTAAACACGGCGACAGGAGTTGGACCACAAAACCAGATCTGGGTGCAAGCTTGACACAGCAATGTTAGGTGGAAACACTGGGCTCTTGTCAAGGTCGACCCTCAATTGCCAGTCCCCCAGGCTTGAAATTGTGGGAGGGGCTCTGGTTGGTTGTCTTTCACCCTCCCTGATAAAGGCTGTTGAGGTTTGGACTTCTTGATGCGCATTAAGTGGAGCGGCATTTGTGGCAGTTCTTTTCTCTTCTATGGCTGAGGCCAGACAACACAGCACTTGATTGTGGCGCCAGGTGTATCTGCCTTGAGAAAGGGAGGTCTTGCAGCCCACAAGAATGTGCTTGAGGCCTGCTGGGGCTGAGCACAAGGAACATGCCGGGTCCTCACCAAGCCACAGGTGTAAGTTTGCTGGCGTAGGCAGAATGTCATAAGTGGCTTTTATGATAAAGCTTAGCCTGTTAGACTCCATGTTCCATAGCTCGCTCCAGGAAATTTTCTTTTTGGCAATTCCATTCCATCTCAACCACCATCCTTGCTGCGGCTGACTGACTGCTCTGGCACACCTGGATGCTTCCTCTTGCCTTCAAATCTCCTCCACCACCATGCAACGGCGCTCTGCTGGAGAAGCTTTCCCCCAGGTAGGAGCCATCACTCCAAGGCCAAACCCCCCCCTACCCTGTTGCACATGGCCAACTATGTCTCGATGTCTGGGAGCTGCCCTTGCATCTGCTACTGCTGCCTTTGGTGTCCACTTCTTACCAGTTCTCAATTCTCAAGGCTGGGGCAGCACAGCGTACCAAAGGGTCCCGAGACTCAGACAGGGTCATCTCCAGTCGTGCCTTAGCACACTTGTACTCTTCCGTCAAGCTTGATATTGGCAAGGAGAGTGGACCATCAACATACAGCCCTACACTGCTCGTGCATCTTGGCAGCCCAAGCCACCTCCTTACTTGAGCATTCACCAATCTTTCCAGTCGGTTGATATGTGATGAGGTAGATTGTGATCGGCCACATGAGGCGGGGCAGCAACCCAAACTGAAAGCAAAATAAAATGTGTACAACTGCCAAAATATAAAAAAAGCATTTAAACACAAGTGCAAAAACCAAGGAGCATTCAAAATAGATTGTTGCATTGCTACTGTGAAAAGGTGTTGAGGCTTTTGTGTATATAAAATAATCCCTTCCATCGAAGCTCGTGTTCAGACAACTCTCACGTGATCTACTTCCCAGATGCTTTTGCACAGAAATGTTGCTGAAATTTATGTAAATGTTTCAAAAGTTTCCGTTTCGCTTAATTTATTACGCTCATAATATGATTTTTAATGAAAAACTGTGGTAAATTAGAAAGGAATGCAAAACAGAAGCATTTCACCGACTTTTGAACCCCACTGAACATCTGATCCTGAGAGTTTAAATAGCTCTGTAGGTAAATATTCTTTCAATACTTGTTTTATACTCATACCTCCTTTTAGCCACCATGCCTGCTGCTGTTGTTAGAGTCCTCAACAATGCAGAGTTGACGTTGCATTAAGTTTTATGAGGCAGAGGAAACGGCATGCAAAACAAAGCAAAACGGAATGTGTAATCAGCCACACTTCCAACATCTCCACCCGCTTACCTCCTAATCCCTCTACGTTTCACACGTCCTCATCGAATGCGTATGCATGAGAGAGAAAAAAACACATTCTGTATTTTTCCATGTGTTTAAGCTCGTGCACTACTTTTGTGCATAACACAAGGGCAGATTGTGTCTGATTTGCCCCTGAAACTACCATAAAAAGCTTAGCACATCCGGCCCTGGGTGGAAAAAAAAACATTGTTCACAATTGCGATGAAATAAAGACTGGATGCATTACTTTCTGTATCATTTAAGTGAGCCCGTTGTTGCTTGAACATGTGTTTCCAGCCGCAGAGTTTAAGTAAAGCTAATTTGCATAACATTTTTTTCAGCACAAAAGTGCTTGAACTGCTGCTTTCCTCTTCCCCAAACACAAGCCCCTGCTGTGCCAGTTCAGCTCATTAACATCTGTCCTGCCGTGCTGCACCCCTAAAGTTACTTACCTAATTAAGTATATTCACTTCATCAGCTGGGAGATTATAGCCTTGTTTGAGATACGATAACTGGCTGTGGGGCGGAGTTCGTCAAACTACCTTGCGATTATGGGTTAGCGTGTGTTTCACAGGGGTTCACGGTATGAGTTTTGAATAAGTGCAACCCCCCCCCCACCCCACCCCCCCCCCCCCCCCCCCCACCCAGGCCAATTCAGTTTTTAATTATCAGGATCTGTAAGTGTTCATTGTTCAGTTACATCCTACATCCTGGCTGCAGTGCAGTGAGCACAGGAAGGAAAGGATATTGATTATTCTTTCATAAAAACCCCTTTGTGTCTCTCCTCCACTTTGGTTCGCCGTTTCGTCTGAAGGTGGTATGGAAACATCTGTTCGGGGTGTGAAGCTTTATTGTATGAGAAGCTGAGTTTATAAGGAGCTCAGTGTGCCGCAGAAGCCTTGGCAGATGCTCGGTTTTCTCTTTTAGGTCATCTGAGTAGCAGGCAGTGATTGGGTGGTTATAAAGCACCTTATTTTCCCTGGAGACAGTAGTGGATTATGTGCAGATACACACACACGTCAGATATGGGAAGCATTCTAGCAACCCCAGGCACTCTGCTGTGACCTTTTACCTTATTTATCCATATCTTGTCAGTCAGTTTTAAAGATGCTCCACACCAGTAGCGGCTCTAGACTAGCTGGCTGTCTGGGACCAGGTGCTCTGTTAGTGGGAGCAGTTATATGAGATTGAGTTGTTCACTTGTACATTATTGACATATTTCACATTGTTCTATAATACTTATACTGTATTATATAACAGTTAGTTCCAGTCACGCAAGCTGATTGGTTGAGAGGCGTTCCAACCGGGCTGTTATTTCACTATAACATCACAGGTTTTTCACAAACACTGTATCACTCTGCTGAGACAATGTTGCTAAGCAACGTCTTTCATAGGAGGCGCTCAAGCCATTTGAACATTTTTACTTCTTTTGCGCATGGATAATTTTGGACGGATACTTTTAAGATTATATTTGACCGACAGCTGACTTGGTCGGATTCTGAAGATGAGACGACACTAAATTCCCAAACTGTCAGTTGGTCTGTGCAGAGCTGGAGAAAGAACTGCCGGCTATGCAACAAGTGGGCGGAGCTCATTACTCTGATGCAGCTACAAGCTGCTTGTTAAGGAACTATAATTTTGTGGAAGGAACTGCAAACATGAATCATATGAAACGCCGCATTCATGGCCAGTTTATTAACTTCTTATTATGCTGTACAGTAAATACATTTAAATATGACATTATTTCCTGCAAAGTTTAGGGCATAATTTCTATTTATACATGTATATGTATATATATACCTGACCACATATATATATATATATATATATATATATATATATATATATATATATATATATATATATATAAAATATTATGACCATACCTATATGACCTTTGGTTCAAGGGCAAAGGTTTAAATGGATGTGGGACTTTGGGAGGTTGGGACAGTCTCCATTCATATATCCAGTGTTAACCGGATGAATTACATCGGATAGCCAAATATATTTGCTTTGCTGAGCAACGAATGAGTAATCACAAGAACATGTCTTTATCTACTGATGGAAGGAGTTGATATCAGATATGATAGCTGCCCACCAATCTACAGCTATGTCACTCAAATACTGCAGTTTTTCTCCTCCTACTTGTATCCTAACTGCACAATTCAGTGCAGCCTGGAGGAGGACAGATTCCTTTTTTCCTCCTTCCTTGTGCTCTTAGAGAGTTTCTCTTTTTGAGTCTTGGTTCCTTTCCATGGTTCTTCCCTGTGTTCTTTGGAAATTATTCATTTTGAATCTTGGTACCTCCCTGTGGTTCTTCCTCATGCTCTTAGGGGATTTTTCCTTTTGAATCTTGGTTCCTCCCTGTGGTTCTTCCTCATGCTTTTAGGGGATTTTTCCTTTTGAATCTTGGTTCCTCCCTGTGGTTCTTCCTCAGGCTCTAGGGAATTTTTCCTTTTTGAATCTTGGTTCCTCCCTGTGGTTCTTCCTCATGCTCTTAGGGAATTTTTCCTTTTTGAATCTTGGTTCCTTCCTGTGGTTCTTCCTCATGCTTTTAGGGGATTTTTCCTTTTGAATCTTGGTTCCTTCCAGAGGTCATTCCTCATATCCTTAGGGAATTTTTCTTTTTGAATCTTGCTCTATCACAGTGTTTATTTCTCATGCTCTTAGGGATTTTTTCTTTTCGATTCTTGCTCCATCCCAGTCGTTCTTCCTCATGCTCTTTGTACATTTTTCTTTTTGCGTCTTGGTCCCTCTCTGTGTTTATTCCTCATGCTTTTAGGGAGTTTTTCCTTTTGAGTCTTTGAGGTTTCTCTCAGTGGTTCTCCCTCATGTTCTTAGACAATTTTCCTCATGCTCTTTTTCCTTATTACTCATGCTTTCTCATGCATAACATTACTTTTAAAGTGCATTTCCACATAAATTACATATGATATCTTACATGCAGCATAAGGCAGAAAACAATTTGTGTGTTTGGTAAATGGTTCGTTTAAAATAGAGCAGATTTCTGTTGACAGCCAAGGAGGACAAGGAATAGCAACCAATTTCATGTTATTTCATTCCTCAGTACAGAACCTCTTATAACCAAATGTGCATGTGAAACATAGAGTGTCAACCACTCCACAGCACATGCACTGTTGTCATGACATTTTCAGAATTAAACAGCTACTGAACACTGCTGGTTACTGGATTGTAATCAGTGTTGTCAGAGTGGTCAGGTCTAGTAACATCAAGATTTGTTGTTGAATTAATTAGATTTTCTCACATAAAATTCTCCAAATAATAAGTTTACAGTGACAGCCTCTCATATGAATTATTTATGTTTCATCTATTCATGGCCAAACCTGTCTGACGATTTGATTTGTGGCAGAGATCGATGCAACGTGTGTATAAAAGACAACGGAGTGCATTTGTATTTCCGATATGACTGCAAGTACCCATCAAAGTGTGACAAGCGGTGGAAATCACATTCAAGATAGAAAAGAACAAAACAAACCAAAAAACAACCAAGAACAGCCTGAAAAACCCAATTAAAGAGGGTTTTAAACTGTTCCAGTGTAGTCTAGTGTAGTTGACTGCCTAAGTCACCCACATGCACATATAACTGTAATTTCCTTCATGCTGGTCTTTTAGTTCTTAATTATACATCAATACATTACGGTTAAGTGGGAAAGCAAACAAGAAAAATTACTTTCACTGTAAGAAAAACATGTACGTGTCACGGTTGGCTCCTCCCACTACTCCATGTGCTCATTTGTTTTGATCTTCCATGTGCGTTTGTTTTGCTTTTCAAGTCCTGCCCCTTGTTTGGTTACTCTGCCCCTGATTGTTTTCACTTGTCCCTCATCTTCCCGGTGTGTATTTAAGCCCTGTGTTTGCCCTTTGTTTTGGCTGGTCTTTGTATTGGTCTATGTTTGATGTTTGTTTTGTTTCTCTGTGTTCTTGGTTGTATTCTGGTTTTGTCATGTCTGCCCCACGATTTCTCCGTATTGGCTCTATGACCCTGGACTGTTCTGACCATGACCATGGATTTGCCCTCAATAAAAGTCGCTTACCTCCGCACATGCGTCCGCTACCTCGCTCCTCGTTACAGTACGCAGTATTTCTATGGAACACGCTACCAGTTTATTTCATTTTTCCTTGGTTTGATGTTTGATTTCTAGAATCATCTCTGGTCAAATATTCTGAGCATGGCTGGATGTCATATGGAGAACTTTCTAAAAGGTTTGACCTCTCTAAAAGGGCTAAACCTTTTAGAAATTACAGATTATTTTTAGAAATACAAAAGAACCTTTTTTTATTCTAGAAGGTTCCAAAAGGTTTAACCACAGATGTTATATGTTACAATAAGGTTTTTGAAAGTAATTCCATAGTTACAAAATTATAGAGCCCTGCTAGTAACATCCTGTATAAATACAAATAATGCATGGCCACAACTTAGTAAGGTGTGGGAACTCATTCCCATGCTTTACTAAGTTGTGGCCATAGCTCAGTTATCTTGTTCCCATGCCTTACTAAGTTGCGGCGTCACATTAGGATCTCATTCGCACATGTTAATATGTCATGGCTCCATATTATTTTCATTTTTACAGGATGTCACCAGTAGGGCTCTGTACAAAAAATGAATTGTTTCAGTTAGCTGGTAAATACCAGTATTTGACTAGAACTTTGTAAGACCAATTAATGAAAATCCCACCAGACAAAATGTCAAGTAAAACATTTCAGCCAAAGTTCAGATCAAATTTAAACGAATAAAATCCTGAGGTGATGCAATTTTTGGAATTAATGGATGTTAAAAATCCATTACTGAGAAATGGAAACACTCAAAAAGAACTAAATTTGCAAATCAAAGAAAGAAGCTGCTGGTGTTCTCAGGACAATGGCCTGACCACCCCAGAGTCCAGGCATCAACAGCACTGGATGTGTCTGAGATCACTTCTCACAGAAAAACTACAACCAACTTCTAACACTGAACTTTCAGTAAGTGGAAAAAAGATTGATAATAAATTAAGTTGTGGAAATTTATGTCTAATTTTCAGAAGGAAAAAAAAACGTATTAAATATTAACTTTACAGAAGAAAGCAAAAATGTTCCTCATATTTAAGGTAAATTGAAGCAAATTCCTTGGGTCTATTTCGCATTAAATAATCACACGGTGTAAAGGACAACTCCTCTGTTCAAACAATGTAGAAAATCATGGAATTTTGTTGGATATTAACAATATTCTTTCTGCTCTTTTCATGGTGTTAAAAAAATGAACAACTTTTATTTCATAGCTTTTTTTGACTCGACATTGAATGAATGAAGGGTGGTCTCTAAATTTTGCGCAGTTCTGTATCTAATGTACATTATAAATAGATCGGTGAACATATAGGGAGTGCATGTGGGGGTGATGAGCCATTTTCAGAAATAAGGCTTTAGTTATTTTCAGTGGTGATGACAACTTCACAGGGTTAGCTGAACTCACTGTAGAGGGGACTGAATCACTGATAACCTCAGCTCCAATCAGGAACTGCCAGAATAGTGCATTAGGGTCTGATTTTCCAGGCAGACTGCTTTTTTTTTTTTTTTTTTTTCTTGCTTTTATGAGCCTTACAGAGCTGTGATTTGTTGTTGTTCAGAGTTTCCGCTGCAGTAACATGCCATTTGGGAATTTGAAGTCAGACTGGACAGAAGGTCTCAAAATAATAAATAAACACTCATTAAAATGTACAATATGCACGTTGGCCATGCTGCCTGTTATTAAACTTAGAGCCAGCCACAGCGAGAATGTGACTATTTCGGCGGTTCCTGATTGGGGCCGTAAAGCCTTCACTGTTATTGAAGGCATACATTATTCATGCAGTTTTGGACTGATTGCACTTCAATGGCTCGGTCTGATTCCAAAGCCTTGATCACTTGTTCAGTGTTCAGTTATCTCTGTGACTTTTGTCTATGCACCAATGAGGCCTTATTGCTCCTGTGCTTAAAAAAGCATGGCTGTATCTTTGGAATATTAGGGGGTTTCAGACTGAATTTATGCCACGCTCATGGATTAACCTTTTACTTGCTTCTGTCTCTAAGTGGAGAGAGCTCATTCTTAATAGCTGTTCTGAAAGCGTGAAAACATCACTCCGCAGCTTAGCTGATGGTTTTAAGGGTCTTAATGGGTTCCACTGTCCGCTTGTTTATCCCACCGCTGACCTTTGTCTTTTGTTCCCTTCTAGCAAGCAAAGTATATCAAAGCTGTTCACATTCATTAAAGTTTGAAACATCTGTGAAAGTGAGATGATGCTGTTGATGCTTGTTAGGCCGGGTTCACAGACTCTGCGTCGCTGCTTTGTGAAAGAAGGTGCAGACTCTTAATAGAGAAACTTATTTCTTTTCCCTGTCTTCTGTTGTTGTGGCTGTTTAGCAAAACGGTTCGCCCTTATTCGGTCACCGGTTTTCATGGCGCCATCTCCAGCCATAATTCGTTGGTGGGTGTGTGTGAGTGTGTGTGGGTGTGTGTGAGTGAGTGTGTTCGCCTTTGTAATGTTGTCAGGAAATGTGTGTCCCAGACAGTTCTTTAGCACTTTGATGTTGCTTCCAGCCTCAGAGGCAGGGCTTGGAGCAGGAGAGCTGAAAAGTGTAACTGGCAGCCCCCCCGAACGTCTGAGACCTGCCAAGAAAATGTCACCCTGGTTTAAACTGCAACTGTCTGAGACATTTTGCACTGTTTTAAAGGGATTTTGGAATTGGTAAATTATTAGGTGACCCTAACACAGCAGAGATCTTCAAATCTATACCTTAAATCCAATTCCCAGTGCTCTATTTAATTATTGACCCTCTTAATGTTAACAGCTTATGAAGCATCCGTGGCATATTCATAAATAGTACAGTTACACAGTCACATTTATTATTACTACATCACAGCAGAAAAGAACTGGAGGACATGATTAGCATTCACAGTGCCGGCTCTCGCTTTGCAAAATAGCTGGGAAGAGGTTCGGATTACCTATGCAGCCCTTAGCTGTCTGGGTGATTTTTATCATATGTATTGCTAGAAAATAATGACGTAGAACTTCATTAGTTCTACTAATTAGCACCTATTACAATTTCAGTGCTCATTTCCCCTTAGAACATACAGCCCTAGAACGTACAGCTCTGTGCTGATTTCTATCCTTTGGTTTAACTTTCACTTTAAGTAGGTGGGACTCCTTTAAAAAGAACCCAACTTGTATTTATCATTTTTACCTATTTCATTCAAACAATATTGTTTAAAACAGTGAACAATAAGCCTCTGAAAACTCAAATTGTCAGGAATCTGCAAGATTGTTCTAGAATTCCGTTGGGGTCTAAAGAGTTAAATCATGGCTAATCTCAGCACTTTAAATCCAGGGGTCTATCTCACTGCACTGGTGACAGTGTTGCTTTTTACCATTACAAACACTTTACATTCTACATTTTTAGGGAGTATTTTTTTTCCTTCATAAGCAAACTGTGGTTATGTGTTTCCATGTGCACAGGATTAATCACAGCCTAACTCGGATTAACACAGAAACATTTATTTTATATTTGTGCTCATCTTCCTTTTTGCTGTTTTTTTGGCCCCAGTTGCATACATTCTTAAAAATCTGCTTTATTCCTTTTTACTTAGGCATATTAGACAACATAATGGTACAATAATAACCCAGAAGTTGTGAGAGCACCACTGGTGGCTGCAGAGCTCTAACAACTACTTATGTTGCTTATTAGATAGAGTCTATGCTGAGTGTTGCACTAGTACAATGGAATTTTTTAACTAATCCTGAAAGCTAGTTAACCAATATATTGGAAAACCAGAAAGCTGTTTACACTCATCCTCTAAGGTTTATATTTGCATCTCTTTCTGGAGTAATAGAATATTACCATGAAGATGTACTAACCACATATTTCAGTAGAGGCTTTAATAAAGATGGTCTCACTTTATTGATGTGTTTTCAAACTGCACATGCAAGAACTGACCCAACTGAACTTGCTGTTCAAGATCTACTAGGAAAGCAAGTTGAGTATATCTAGAAGTGTAGTTCCACGTGCTCAAGGAACAATTAAAATAACAATGATCAACAATTTAATGATCTCTTTGGTCATATTACATTACTCTAAATCATTTTGCATGCTACCAGGCATACAAGGTAGTTTACTATGCTGGCTGTTTACTAATAAAATCAAACCAAGCTTCAATTTCCTCTGCTGAGCGTGCAAATATGAGTAAACTCACATGTTCTTTGATCTCTAGCAGCAATGAAATATAATGTTAGCCTAATTAATTTATGTAACCTCATGTCAAACTATCTACAAATTAACAGCTCTAAAATAGTTATCGACACATCAACACACAGCCTTAATTTACATTCTGGAACTCTTATTGGTGATTGGCACCTTCATGCTCATCTGGAAGAGTACAGGGTTTGCTAAACTGACTTTGGCTGCAAGTCTGACTACCAAAGATGGAGGACCTGTCGTTACATTTAATGCTACTTATAGCGACTCTTCCTACTTCTGAATTCTGGAAAAGAAGACGAAAACATTATTATTGAATTACTGAATTAAAATCCATCACATACATGGGTACATTTTGTAAGGGCATAGCCTGCACCACTGGCCACCAGCAGAGGGCAATGGCTGTGAGGCCCCACACGTTCAGGGAACTCCAATTCCCAGAAGCCCTAGGGCTGATTAGGCCCAACCTGGCACACCTGTGGACTCCTCTACTTAAGGCTGTGGCAAACAGCAGCCCTTTGTCACACCTTTGTAGAGGGGTGACTGGTATGGTATTTAGTTCAGGTCGTTATTTAAACAAAAACCGAAGGAAAAGGGGGAAAGAAAAGAGAGAAATTGCCTCAAAACTGCTTAAAAGCTACAAAGAAGGCTTGATCAAGAAATGGTTCCAAGCCATACAAAAAGTGTTTGCTCCATAAAAATGGCCAGTCTGTACATCGACGGTTCAAGCCTGGCTCTGAGCCACCACAACCCAAATGTACACAATTCACACTCCGTCACCTCCTTAATTCATTTAAGACTCTTCCTCACGGGTTTCCCTCTCTGCTCTTGGGTCCGTCGCCCTGCTGTCCTGTAACACATTTGACTTTACAGGCTCAAACTTGTGTTATTGGCACTATTTTGTCTCCTATGTTTGTATTTCTTATAACTTGTGCTGTAACTTCAGCAGCATCTTGTGAGTTACCCACCTGGGAGTATTGCTGACTATTAGCTTCACAAACATTCTGATTAATGAAATGCAATCAATAATAAACGAAGTTGTATGTCATTTGAAAACATGCTCCGTAATGTTTAGTGTGAACTTCATGATGCAATTAGGAATAAATGAAAGTCCACATTCCTCCATTCAGTGGAACAAATGTCATTTTAAGCACATATTTGAAATTCGCACTGCATTAACTATTGTTAGTTATGATAATTTATTCATGTTTGACACAGAACAATGTAAACTTACTTCACATTACTATACATTATATGAAAATCTGCAGTTTCATAAAATATTTACTAGCACTGCTCAAGGTGATCACTTTAAATGCCTTGAATAAAAATTGAATGTAATTAGGATATTTTGCAAGTAGACTTGTTTTGTTTTATGTGATGGGCTGTTTATTTTCTGAATAGATTTCAATGTATTCATGATTATATCATGAAGTAAACAGCAGGCATCAATGAGGCTGTCTAGTCCATTACATTGTACACGTTACTTATGTATGAATGCTTTAAAATGTATTATATAACTGTAATGGAGTGTTACCGTGCTCTTCATGAATATGAAATGAATAATGTATGTGCATGTGGTTTTCTGGTGGTGTTGCCAATTCTTTTCATAAAAAATAAGTAATTTTATTATGAAACACTCGTTGACTCTGCACTTTCAATCCAAACTCGTTTGTGTTTGTAAGCAGGAGATTTCATTTTGATGTAAGTTCATTAAAAACATTTACATTAGTTGATCAAAAAAAATGGGAACAAATTTGGAAATGCAGACTAATCTGTTGACACCAGACATAAATTTAAGGTAAATATAATTTGTACAAATAACTTAATTTTGTAAACCCATAAATCCCTTCACCAGCCAGATTATACACCTCAATGAACTAAGAATAACTTGACTGCAGTGTAATAAACAGTTTGCATTGTAGTCAAAGTATTTCCTGAATGACAAACTTTAGAATGCGGTTTTTAAGGGGTTATATTAAAACTGAATTGCAGAATGACAGTAAATACCCTAAACTTCAAAGCGTTAAGATATTGAGACGTGAAGTTGAATTCAATGCAAATGTTGAATAAAAAAAACTTGCAAGCAGTTCATGTAAGTGTTCACTGTCTTTCTACGTATAAACCTTCCATGATATTCCATGAAAAATGTCCATGATATTCCTGATAAGCATAACAAACCTCTCATTGATCAATGCCATTCTGCTGTGAAAATGTCCTATGAACTCCTCCTCACAGCCAAATAGGCTCATACGGTTGATGTGCTGACACCTAAGATATAACTAGACAGTTTATGATCATAAATGATCATGAAATTTTGAGCAGAAGTGACCCGTCCAGATTTTAGTGCCTCAGATGGAAAGAGTGCTGACTATTCTCAAGGGCACTTGTGTGTATTTATTGCTTGTTTCCTTATGTTGGATTGCCTGTGTTTTGCATCTTAAAGTTGGACCCCAGCTCAATATTGTGGGGGGAAAGTGTGGCTATTTCTACCTTTTTACCCAACGGTCTTAATTTAGATTGTCGTGTGTGTGTGTGTGTGTGTGTGTGTGTGTGTGTGTATTATATATAAATTATAGAGATCTGATGAACTAAATTATTGTTGAGCCTCCTGGTCAAAACAAGTCTATAATAATATTCATTTCTGCTAGCATCCATGTGGGATTTACAGTAGTATGTTGGCACTAAGCCAACACTCGTGCACATTAACACTACTTTGACTAATCTAGAGACATTTGAAGTTTGTGAAATATATATTTTATTTGAAGCTCAAGCATTAACACAACTCCATTCCAAAATCATTGAGTCAGTGTCTGCTCGTAAAGCAGAAAGCAGTGATTAGTAAATTCTATTTGACCTGTGTAATGGTGAGAGAGTGAGTAGGCAGCATGCAAGTGCGAGTCCAAGTTTCTGTTACAATCCACAATGAAAAGGAAAGGCTTGCACACAAGGATATTGGTGAAGCTCAGACTTCCTTGCAAAGCCTCTCCTGAGCCAACCTTGGAGCCTTCTGACCTGCTGGACTCCATTCTGACAGCATCATCTAGTGCTTTGGAGAGCAAATAGTAAGTCAGCCCTGGACTCCACAGCATCTGCCAGTGCTCTAGACCAGCCAAGTCAGGGCTTGCCCTCATAGTGCCCACCTGTCCACTGGAGAGCAATAGTGAGCTGGAGCCTGTCCTCAGTGTCTCAGAAGTGGACTAGCAAGCTGTTGTCTGCCTATGTAGATGTCTTGCTTGCCTCCGTGGATGTCTATGCAGGCTCGCATGCCCCCTGAACGCCAAGGCACGTAGCACATGTCTTCAGGTTTAGTTGGGGCTGCAGGTGCAGGTGAAACTGGCCCAACATCAAGTGAAGGTGGGCCCACACCACTGTCCTCAAGCGCAGACTGGGCTGTGCTGATGTCTCCAAGCTTAGGCTGGGCAGTAAGATGCCCCATGCCCACCAAGTCACCATTAGTCTTACATGATAGTCCTTTGGATTTTGATTGATTGAAAGCACATAGAATGAAGCCAGGCTTCTTTTTCTGAAGACACTTTGTTGTAAAAGCTGAGCAGATTGGCTCATAACCGATTAAAAAAAAAAAAAGTCCTTTACAGTGTTGGCTTCTTTAGACAATTTCAGACCATTGTAAAACCCTTTCTCTTAGTCTTCCTAAGACTTATAATGTCTGGAGAGGTACAGAATAAGATTTGCAGTGCATGATGAGCCCTTCAACCATGCAGTATTCATCATGCACAAGGTAGCAAAACAGGAAGGCAGCAAGAAAAGGTTTCCCAAATTGTAGGGCAGCATCTTTTCAGTGAGGCAGGATGCAAGTGTTGAGTCAGTATTTATTGCAATCCATGATGAAAAGAGGGGAAGGGAGGGGAAGGGAGGGGGGAGGACGGAAATTAAACTAAGAAAAACTCAAGAAAACAAAATACTTGAACTACCAGGCAAACATGAGAAAAACAAAGGATATTATTATACATGGATACATGGAACAAACAAAACCAGGGACTAATAAAAAGTTGGGGCTACAAACTACACACAGGTCGGACGAGAGAAGAACAAAACAGCAGCAGCAGCAGCAGCACAAGACACAGGCCACAGACCAGACCATAGCATGAAAAACTGTTTTACCCAATTAACTAATTTTATTTATTTATTTATTTACTTACTTACTTAATGCAAATATATGCTCATTTTAAATATATCTGCTACTTGTTCCAAAAAAGCTGGGACAAGCATGTGTCCCACTGTCACACCACCTTTTCTTTCATCAGCACATAATAAACATTTGGAAACAGAGACATTGATTCATCTAATAGACTAGTTTAGCACCCACAACTCTCTGATTATGAAGCCATCCTGTTGTACTCCATGCAGAATGTGACCTGGTGTTATGTTGAAATAAGCATGGGTGTGTAAAAGGTAGCTTCAAAATGTGTTTAGCGTTAATGTTGCCCACAAATACCCCCTAAGCCCCTGTCAAAAAGTTTTTTAACTTTACACTGGTAACAATCCGGATGGTCTGTTTCTTCTTTGGTCTGGAGAATCAGATTGTTCATGGAAAAAGTTGTAAAGTTTGAGGTGTGCAACCACAAATCAATTCATTTCAGATGAGCTCGAGCCCAGTGAAGTCTGCAGCATTTCTAAACACTCTTAAAAAAACGACCTTCTGTGCCTCGTAGAGTGTTCACTTGCATTTGTGGATACAGTGACAGATGGTGTTTACTGACAGGTTTTTCAAATCGTTCTCATTCATTGATATTTAGTACAGAAGCAAGCTGGTTTTTAATGCAGAGCCATCTGATGGATCAAGGCTCATGGGCATTCATTTTATAGCTTTGGCCTTTTTCTTTATGCAATTTCTTTGGATTTCCTAAATCTTTTAATGTTCTTATGCACTATAGAGGGTAAAATGCTTAAATTCCTTGCAATTCCTCCCAGAGGAACTTTTTTTTTTTTTTTTTGCTGATGCATTTTTGGCATAGTGGTGAGCCTCGATCCATCCTTGCTTGGCCTTTCCATTTCAGTGTTTTCAGTCTTAAATTGACCCTGTTCCAACTATTTTGGAACCTGTTGCAGCCACTAATTTCTGAATAAATATATATTTTCCCCAAAAAATCAAGAAGATAAAACATTTGATCTCTGCACTATTTTCTCTGTTCAAATACAGGTCAGATTTGTAAATCACTGCTTTCTGTCTGTATTTGCATTTTATAACTGTTTTGAAAAGGGATTTATGTTTAACCTTGAATGTTTGTTTTACAGTCACTCTTTCAGTAACGAGCCATGACCTGGAGATCCCTCTGCAGTTTTACATTTCTAACAAATACTCATGAAATTGGGCTCAACCAATATAAATCAAAAAGTGACACATTGATTCCACGGTCACTTGCTTAGGGTGGTAGTTAATATAATGTGGAAGGCCTTCAGTCCAGCTCCTGAAGTCCTAGCCAAAGGGAGAGTTTGCTTGACTGTACCTATCCTGATCCCACAGTGGGGAAGAAAACAATCAGATTGACATTTTTTTTTTTCTCCTGAGTGTTTTAGGCTTTTTACCTGTGTTTCCAAATAAAACTTGACACTGAAATGAGATCATTATTAAAATTCTTATAGAATTTAAAAACAATAACTGTTAAACCTCTTAAATAAATATGAACTAAGAATTGGAGGCCTGTACTTTTAGTTCCCATAAGTCATTAGGCCTCATCTGATTTTTCCAATGCAATATAAATTTCATTTTGAATGCGTTTTATTTTCAACAATAAAGGCAATATGGGGCATCTTTTATAAAGAGATAGAAAACACAGCACTACACAGAAAGCTTCAGTTCTACATGATGATCCACTTCACTGATGTGGACATGCATACACAATTACAGCAGATTTGACTTCGTTTAACGAGACAAAGACAGTCTTTTATTGCCAGTGCCAGTATATTGCCAGTGACACATAAGATAAGGTTAAATATGCCCCAGGTAAGATCCATCTCTGGACCAGAGGCAATGTGTCTCGGCCCACTCAGGACAGTGTAGCTGGCTGATGTAACAGCTGCTCATTATCCTCTGGTAGGAAGGTCAAGGATGTTGGAAACCCCAAACAGCTAA
This sequence comes from Pygocentrus nattereri, assembly GCF_015220715.1. Lineage (NCBI taxonomy): Eukaryota > Metazoa > Chordata > Actinopteri > Characiformes > Serrasalmidae > Pygocentrus > Pygocentrus nattereri. Next base: position 11,030,283 of record NC_051216.1, on the reverse strand, counting down.
TGCCGCCAGATACAGCCAACAAAGCCAGCGAACTGGCGGAAGTGGAATATATGCCAAACATTGCTTTGCTATCTGTACTGGGCTTTATTTCTGAGCCTGTCGGATGTGTCAGGGGTTTGTTGTGACTCAGACAGGAGCTGCGAGCTGGTTAACTTGTCTGAAATAATGAATCTGGTGTTGGAGCCTATGGTTACGTTTTTAGAGGTAAATTGCACTGAATGTACAAATATGACACTTTGCTGATCCATGAATCTGTTTTACCCTTAGCATTTAGTATACTGGTTGATTGTATTACAAATTGTTCAGAGATAAACATATGTTGAGAATATTTTGGAGGTTGTAGTAAATAATATACTGTGCTGTATCTCATTAACGTGCAGTCAAATGTTTTGGATCACTTTTCTTATTTGTTTTCTTATAACTTTCATTGTAGGTTGAAATACTAGAGCTGGACACCAGATGATATTAATATATACAGTCCTGCTCACCATTATTGGCACCCCTTCATTTTTTGCAGAATCTGTACAATATCTTCAGAAATAAATGGAAATGTACCAAATTTATATTATCAGGATTTTTTAAATTGGAGGTTCAAAGTAATATAACGAAGAACGTTGTTTTTCAGTTTACATGCTGTCACTTTAAAGAAGAAAGAGGGGAAAAAAAGGGCATGTGCATTAATGAAGGCACCCCTCCGTAATATTTGGTAGCACACCCTTTGGCAGTGATGACAGCCTCCAAACGTTTCTTGTAGCGATCTATAAGCTTCTTGCACTTCTCAGCTGGTATTTTCTCCCACTCTTGTTCAAGCTCTTGACTGTTTGCAGGGTTCTTTTTCCCAATGGCAGATTTCAGCACACCCCACAGATTTCCAATGGGATTGAGATCAGGACTCATTGCTGGCCATTTTAAAACAGTCCATTTCTTCCTTTTCAACCATTCCTGTGTGCTTTTGGATGTGTGCTTTGGGTCTTTGTCTTGCTGGAGGACCCATGATCTTCAACTCAGATGAAGTTTTCTTACACTGGGTAGGACATTTTGTTGTAAAATCTCTTGGTAATTCTCAGATGTCATGATTCCTGTGATACGGACAAGGCCCCCAGTACCAGACGCTGCAAAACAGCCCCACAGCATTATGGATCCTCCACCATGCTTAACTGTAGGTAGGGTGTTATTTTCCTTATACGCTTCATTGCGCCGTCTGTAAACAAACTGTTGGTGTGCATTACCAAATAGCTCTCTTTTTGTTTCATCGGTCCATACAACGTTTTCCCAGAAGGATTGTGCTTTGTCCAGGTACTCTTTGGCAAAGCTGAGTCATTCCTTTTTATGTCTTTTCTTCAGCAATGCTGTCTTTCTTGGCCTGCGCCCATTAAGCTTTGCTTGGTTTAGTGGGCGCCGTATGGTACTTGTTGAAACCATGACCCCAGACTGTTCCAGGTTGGCCTTCAGGTCTTTGGGTGTTTGACGTGGTGTTTTTTTTCCACCATTCGCACCAACCTTCGAAGACATCTCTCATCAATTTTCCTCTTCCCTCCACGTCCAGGTAGGTTCTTGACTGTTCCATGCTTGGCAAACTTCTTAACATTTGCGCACTGTTGAAACAGGGATACCAAGGTCTTTGGAGATGGCCTTATACCCTTTGGAGAGCTTGTGTTTGCTAATAATAGCACTTCTGATGTCCTCAGACAGCTCCCTTGTCTTAACCATTGTGACAAAGAAACAGGGGATAACGATTGGCTTTTCAAAACACTCAAGTCATCATTCATTGGGTAATTAATGTCATATGGGCACTGACAATTTATCACAGGTGATTCTCATTTGTTATTTAGCACAGGTGAGTCAAAATGTGTTTCCATACTGATTTACTGTAAAGGGTGCCAATACCAGTGCCACAGCAAGCTTTAGGTTTTTCTATTTTTTTCTCTCCTGTTGTTTTTAGTTTTAAATGTTGTTTATCATTTGTTCCTTTGTATCAAACAAGTTCTGTATAGAAAAAAGCTGCTACACTTGATAATATTTTTCCAGGAGATATTCCAGGACTATATATATATATATATATATATATATATATATATATATATATATATATATATATATATATATATATATATATATATATATATATATATATATTAGTTTAATTCTAGTAATTTCTTGTTACCTGAGATTTGATTATGTATTTGACTAAGTATTCTTCAACTCTACAACTTTTTTAAAGCTATTACAGAATCGTCTACTGCTCTGTTCAACATTCTGGACACATCTTTTCATTTTTATAGCTTTTACATTTATCTGCAACATTATGAATTTTAATTTATTAAGAATAGTGATCCCAAAATGTTGAATGGTGATTCCAGGCTTTAGAACACTCTTATACTGGCTCACTATATGAACCTGAATGACCAGAAATGATTTGTAGTTTTTAGAGCACAGACAAGTATTAACAAATTTCATGTTTGGTTGATTTTCTAAGTGAACATAAGTTACACCTAAAAAAAATAAGTAAATAAATTAATAATAAAATAAAAATTCTTCAAGCGTTCTTCAAAGGAACTCTTTGCATGATTTAAATGCTTCTTTATCTTTAAAGTGTTCTTCAGATTGACAATGTATTTTATATGGTTCTATATAGAACCTTTTGCAAAAGGATTCTACATTTAACCCTCTAACAATTCAAACGATTTCAAATTACAACAAATTCCTCTGTGATCTTCGAGTCCTCTACAGAATTGTTCATCATCCTGGACACATCTAACATTGACCTTTCTACTAATTGTTTGAAATTGCACGGGACTAGCATATTAAATTGTGGTGTAGCATTTAAAGTTCAGCAAACATCAAAGCAGAAGCCGTTGTGGTATTTAATTATTTATGTTTTTGTGAAACTGGTCGAATCTCGCAATGGTTGCTAGAAACCATTAGTGAGCATAAGTAGATCTATTCTCAATCCACTTTCATTATACATGTTCACATTGATACCTGTACTCTGCTGTTAGGGTCTCAGAACTCCATTTCAGGATGCGGATCTGTGACCGCAGTGTGTCCTGTAGATAAGACATCGTGGCAGAAAGCCCACAGTGTGTGGACTGTACATGCCTACAGAGCGGGCGGGTTTGATCACGGACTCACGGGGGGTTATTAGGAAGGTCAGACTGTGTTTGTCTCTAGGCTTATTAGAAGTGCTGTGCAGGTGTCTGCAGTAGAGGCCTCCTGACTCGAATGCCACATTCATAGTGATGTTGATGAAAAGATGGACATTCAGTATGTAGCTCTGCCAGAGTGAGTGCGCTGTGTTCAAGATACAGTCTAGCCTTTCATATATGATGTAGTGCTAGAACAGTATATGCACAGAGTGAACTAAAAGAAGGTCATGATCTCTTCTGTAGCATATACAGCTATGATAAATTGACACATCCAACAATATCTTAATTTTACTTACCTTATCCTCTATCTATGCATCTATCTATATCCATCCATCTCTTTATATTTACATATTAGTTATTAAGCATGAGGCATATTGTTTCATAACTAGTATAAATTGTCAATGACTAGTTACAAAAAATACTTTTGGGCCATAACTACTTTTAAATGATCTAAACACTACAGTAGAGAAAGGAAAACAGGTTTTGTATAGAATGCTTTTAAACTGCCTTGGTGAAGTCTCTGCTAAAAAGAGATTGGATCGAAAAGTCTTCAAGTCTTAAATTGGTTTTCAGACAATTAAATGTGTATCTAATATCAAATAAGTTGCATGAAGTTTCAGATTTGTTCTAACCATAATACTGAGACCACATTAGTATCAATCATGTCAATGACCTCCGGCTCAGTGCTGATGCACAAAATCCTACTACAGTGTTTTGGTCTTGGGATCTTTGGATTTTTGCTTACAAGATTCGAATCCACCATCTTGAATACTGACTAGGCCTCTTAGAATGGTTTTAAATCATATTTAGTTAGTTCATGGCTTCATTGAGAAATCATTCAACAACATCTTTTTGTGGAGTCCCACAAGATTCAGTTTTAAGGCCTTTTGTTTCTTTCTTTGTACATGTTACTTGTAGGTGATGTCATTAGGAAACAATATAAATTTTCACAGCTATGCTGACGACACACGATTATATATTTAGATTTCTTCTAGTTATCGAGACTCTGTAGATATACTGACCAGCTGCGTGTCAGATTTCGCTACTACAATTCAGAAAAAAATACTTTATTAGAAGCAGTATAAAAGTACAGATTGGTGGTGCTGTTGCTCTTTCATGGGGCAACCTTGGACTATGCTTAATATTGGGTTAAGTTGGGCACAAACAAAATTCAAAACAATTTAAAGTTGTGAAAACCAATTACTCCGCATCACTCATCATACAAACTTAATCCCAGAAAAGGGCACATGCTCTTCTTCATATCACTGGATCCTACCTCAAATTTTCAAGCATTTCAGAGATGATAAAAATTCTTCCCTAGTGAATGAGTGATTGAGTCATCCCATCCATTTGTGTGCCAGTCAAATGCTCTGTACTCCAGCACTGTGCCAACGCACGCTGCCCTGGGACATGCCTTCACTCGTTAATCATTTAGAGGAAGCAATTTGCAGAGCACCTGTCCCAACCAGGAGCCTGTTAGGAGACTCATCAAGCCGAGGACTGCAGATGTAATGGCTAGGGGCAAAACTAATTTAGACATGTATTGTTTACTTTGAAAAGTGTGATGAGTGGAGGCATTTTTTCAGTTGGAATAAATCTTAATCTGAAATGCTAGAGTTTCAGATAGCTAGTCTGTGATGTTATACAATCATGGATGTGGTTCCTTGTTTGAGTCGAGTCATGGCTTGACCATGAAACATGTTGGGGTTATTTAAAAGGATCAGAGTGGAAGGAGAGCAAACCTCCCAGAGCTAAACTTCACTCACTTGCCTGCTGCGACATTTCTAACTGTTAGAGTTTTAGAAAGATCAGTTCGTTTTTCTGTTTTACACAACGGTGAGTTCCAGCCACGCAAGCTGATTGGTTGAGAAGCGTTCTAATATTATGCTGTTTCATCGTAACATCACTCCGCTGAGATGCTGTTGCTAAGTAACAACTTTGATAGGAGCTTGAACATTCAAGCCATTTGAACATTTTTTGCTTTGCACACAAACAGAAAATAGGTACTCTTAAGATCACATTTGACCGACAGCCGCTTTAGTAAATTCCCAAACTGTCAGTTGGTCTGTGCGGAGCTGGAGATTGAACTCCTGACTGTGCAGTGAGCAGGCGGAGCTTCTTACTCTGGCGTAGCAACAAGCTGCTTGTTAAGGAACTATAATTTGGCGGAAGGAACTGCGAACATTAAAGCATATTAAACGCCATGTTCACGGCCCAGTGTATCCATTTAACTGTGGTATAAAAGCAGTAGAACACTTGAGGTTGTGTGTTATCACTCAAACATCACGGCTGGGCTGATCTACAACCAAATCACAGCCGTGATGTTATTATAAAACACTCCTTGATCTAGCATCACTCACCACAGAGTTCCAAACTGCCTCTGGAAGCATCATCAGCACAGGAACTGTACCTGTGAAAGGTTTTATAGCTGAGGAGCTGCACACAAGCTTATGATCACAATGCTCAATGCCAAGTGTCAGCTAGAGTTGTGTAAAGCACCACATCACTTAACAGTGGAACAGTGGCTATTCTGATTGCAAAAGGGTTTATTTTACCCTTAATCCAAAATATATATTAAAAATGGAACATATTTTGAAATTATATATATTATACATATTTAGACTTATTAAACTCTAAAGTAATAAACTCTACAAGTCACTTGCATGTTATTGCACCTAAAACATATTGAGTAGGAATGAAATGTTACCAGTTTTACATCAAGATAAAATATATATTAAATTTAAATTGAAAGATTTTTAAAATGTAGGTGATTTACTTCATTCTCAATAATTTGCTTAACAAGTGGTTATTGTGCATTTTTTTACAACTAATAATATTGTCAAGTAATCTCAGACCTTTTTATGTTCTTTTACAGGTCATAATGGATGAAGCATAATGTATACCAAAAACACATTTGGTCTAATCTGGCCTTTTATTTGACACTTAATGAGACCCAAAATAAGTATCTCTGTTTCTTCAAAACAGTGTTACCATATTAAACTATGTTTTAAGTAGTCTTTGATATCCCCTTGTACCCCTATGGGATTGTAATGTTATGAGAACCAAGCTAGCTGTGGTGTTTTTAAAGTTTGACTATAGATATAGTGTATAATCTTAAAAGACAAATTTCCATCTAAGCATATTTTCCAGTTGCTATCAGTAATTTTACATTCACACTCAGGCTTGTAGCTGGGGCCCCTTTGGGACCAAATCTTAAACTCCTTTATGTGGCATTTTAGCAGCAGATAGAGAATGGGGAGAACTCTAGACACCAGATACCAGGAGTCTAAGTGAGACTTACTGAACAGGTAACCACTCAAACTCCTGTTTGCCATACCAGTCTTGAAATGTCATTGATGCGCTAGCTTGTGTTTTGAAGTGAATGGAAGGTGGATCTCCAGGAGAAGGCTTGGTGTTCCACAGTACTAACCCAGGGTCAGAAACCATATACTTTTATTTTAGTCACAGCTGGTGACAAGAAAATTGATGAGAATAGCTTTGAGGGACACAGATCCAGGGCTCAGCATTTAACTGCTGTAGAGTGCAAGCCTGCAGAGGACAGCAGTTGTCAAAATGACCTCTCTTCACTGTCCAGAAAAGGGGCTCTTGACGCTGAGAGACTTGTTGCCCACTGATTCCATCATATCCTTAGGTGAGTTCAAACAAACCAGTCTCTGGATTCTATTTTCTGGTATTGACTCTAAATTAATGGTAGTTTTGTTTGTTTGTTTGTTTATTTTTTATTTAATGAATGTGCCTCATACTGCAGTGAGTTTCCAGTGTGGCAGAGCTCTTCTATAGTAAAATAAGTGATGCTTTTTTTTAAGTGATACTTTATTAATCCCACAAACGGGGAAATTCCACCTCCGCATTTAACCCATCCGTGAAGTGAAACACCACATACACACTAGTGAACACGCACACACTAGGGGACAGTGAGCACACTGGCCTGGAGCGGTGGGCAGCCCTATTCACGGCGCCCAGGGAGCAGTTGGGGGTTAGGTGTCTTGCACAAGGACACCTCAGTCATGGACTGTCGACCCTGGGAATCGAACCGGCAACCTTCCGGTCACAAGTCCAGATCCCTAACCTCCAGCCCACGACTGCCCCAAATACAAGAAATAAACACTGAATGTGAGGAGAAAATTACCTTAACTGTGAAATTCTGTCTTGGCAGCGAAATAATTTTACTTGACAACACATCTTGAAATAAGTTCCCGTCTAGAAATAAGAAGGGTCTGGAAAAGGCGTTGGAAAGGTTGGAAATAAACAATGTTTATTAAACAGAATTACTTGAGATCAGACTGGCTACAGCACAGTAATAAGTGAAATACACTGAATATCAATTCCATTTTTTTTTTTTGCATTTTTAATTTGGTCACACTTTTTTTTTTTTTTTTTTTTTTTTTTGTGGTTTCCTATAAAAGATCTACAGATATGTTAATACAATTTCTTGTGATCCTCACTTGACTATCAAGAACATTTTAGGGTTGCATTTAGAATTAGGAGTAGGTGTAGGTTTTGCCTTGAGGTTAGGATTAGGTTTAGGGTTCAATTTAATAGAATCTATAATACACGACTTAAAGTTCAGTTGCATTTAATAGATATTTAATTATGTAGGTTAAAGATGGACTGAGCATCTACAGTGGACCATCCAAATAAAGGGTTATCCTAGCACTGAAATGCCAAAGAACAAGAAAATAAAGCTCTATTTTAAGTGAGGTGAAATGATTGAGAGAGATGACATTGAACCATTAAAAATGAAAAAAGCTTTTTACAGTTTGAACATTAGAGAGAAAGATTTGGGTCTTTTTATGAAAAAAAATCCTCCACACTGCTTTGCCTCATCCTGAAAAAAAAGACATGAAAACACATTGGAATAATGATAATGTGGCATACTTTCAAATTGGGCTAATTTCCACATCACTGCTGTTGTTGTTGCTGTTATTGTTATTATTAATAATAATAATAATAATAATAATAATAATAATAATAATAATGATGATTAATAATAGACCCTATTTGTCAGGTGCCTAATTAGAAAAATATTGGGCCTCAAAAATGATGACGGTAAATGGATTTATTTCACCACTAGAGTAATATGCTGTTAAGATTTTCGCATTAGTGTGGGGCAAGGAATATAACTGAAGTGATTTCCAGACTGGGACTACAGTCTGTAAGGTTGGTTTAAGCCTCTTTCTCACTCATACATGGTCATGAACAGAAAATATAAAATGACTGAATAACGACATATGGTATAACATTACGTTACAATAACAGCAGCTGTGCAATTACTTTTAACATGGGGCGATAAAGTAAAACATGTAGAAAATCAGTTTTAAGTGATTTACTACTAAAAACATTTTCCATTTATTCATAATCCTAGTATATCTTGCTTGGGTGGGGAGAAAAAGTAAACCGGACATAGGATGCGGTCTTGTCTTGTTCTGCATTGCGTTTGCTTTAAGTGCTCAGAGAGTTGGCAAGTTTTGACTGGGAGCAGCTACTGTTGGTGCGCAGTCATGTTGGAACAGGAAGGGGCCATCCCCCAAACTGCTCCCAGAAAGTTGGGAGCATGAAATTGTCCAAAACCTCTTGGTGCTGAAGCATTAAGAGTTCCTTTCACTGGAACTAAGGGGCCGAGCCCAACTCCTGAAAAACAACCCCACACCATAATCCCTCCTCCACCAAACTTTACACTTGGCACAACGCAGTCAGACAAGTACTGTTCTCCTGGCAACCACCAAACCCAAACACATCCATCGGATTGCCAGATGGAGAAGCGTGATCCTTTATTCCAGAGAACACGTCTCCACTGCTCTGGAGTCCAGTGGCGGTGCTTTACACCACTGCAGTCGATGCTTGGTGATGTAAGCCTTGGATGCAGCTGCTCGGCCATGGAAACCCATTCCATGAAGCTCTCTATGCTGTTCTTCAGCTAATCTGAAGGGCACATGAAGTTTGGAGGTCTGTAACAATTGACTCTGCAGAAAGTTGGTGACCTCTGTGCGCTATGCGCCTCGGCATCCGCTGACCCCGCTCTGTCATTTTACATGGTCAACCACTTCATGGCTGAGTCGCTGTTCCCAATTGCTTCAGCTTTGTTATAATCCCACTGACAGTTGACTGTGAAATATTTAGTAGTGAAGAAATTTCACAACTGGACTTCCACAGGTGGCGTACGATCACGGTACCACACTGGAATTCTCTGAGCTCCTGAGTGACCCATTCTTTCACTAATGTTTGTAGCAGCAGTCTGCAGGTATAGGTGCTTAGTGTTATATTTCTGTGAAAATGGAAGTGATTTGGAACACCTGAATTCAATGGCTTGGATGGGTGAGTGAATACTTATGGCAATATGGTGTATCTTTATAGCAACACGCCAAAACGTGGTATGCAAATTAATGTTTCCATATTTGATGTCATTGATTGATTGTTAGTCACCCCAGCCTTATTGAGTTTTTATCACTAAATTTAGGAACTTTTTTATTATACGTTATTACCATTAAATTGCTCAATTTTAAGACTTCCTGACTAATAACTTTCAAAACAAGATTATTAATCCCTTAAGATATCCTAATATAAGGGACTTTTATTGTCCCACTGGGGGAAATTTGCATTGTTACAGCAGAATATACAGTAAGCAGATAAAGAGCAGTAAGTAGACAAGGATGTGCATCATACAAAATGATATACTATAAAGAAAGAAAGAAAGAAATAAGGCATCTGTTAACAGAAAAATATAAAGAATAAAAATCGAATTAAGGAACTGTACAAATTTTACAGTTTACACATACAATTGTATGGATATTTCTGAGCAGGTAATGACTGGATATCACTCAGAAATGGTAGATATTGCACAGTAATAGTTAAAGATATTGCACAGAACATGTGTATGTCTGCTGGGGAGGTGCAATACAATGCCATAGAACATGGCTGATGCCACCACAAAGTTATAAAGAGTCCACCCTGTATTCCAAAGGACCAGAGCCTCCTCAGCAGATGGAGTCTGCTCTGGCCTTTCTTATACAGGGCGTGTGTGTTGTCAGACCAGTCCAGTTTGTTGTTTTAGATGAACACCCAGGTACTTGTAGGTCTTGACAATCTCCCTGTCCCTTCCCTGGATGTTCACTGGAGTGGGTGAGGAGAACCTAGTCCTGCGGAAATCCACCACCAGCTCTTTGGTTCATGTTGATCTGAAGGCAGTTCTGCTGGCACCAGTCCACAAAATCCCGTGTAACTTCTCTGTATTCCCTTTCATCATCTGAGATGTAGCCAACAATGGCATAGTCATCAGAGAATTTCTGCAGGTGACAGGTTAGGGTGTTGTGGGTGAAGTCCGCAATGTAGAGGGTGAAGAGGAATGGGGCCAGGACTGTTCCCTATGGGGCCCCTGTGCTGCATAGCAGTGTTTCTGATACACAGTCCTTAAGTCGCACATACTGCGGTCTGTTTGTGAGGTACTCCATAGTCCATGTAATGAGATGGTGATCCACCCCTACTCTCTCCATCTTGCTCCCTAGTAGAGTGGGCTTGATGGTGTTGATAGATCAAAGAACATGATTCTAACAGTGCTTCCCACCTTTTCAAGATGAGGGAGGGATCTGTGGGGTAGGTAAGTTATTGCATCCTCCACTCCAATGCCTGGCTGGTAGGCAAATTGCAGAGGATCTATAGCTGGTCCCATCAGTGGATCAAGATGGGCAAGAACAAGTCTTTCCAGAGCCTTCATCAGATGCGAGGTGGATGCCACTGGTCTGTAGCCATTCTTATTTCCAGATCCAAGATTGTTAAAGCACAGAACAGTTTGCAGTATACGTGCACTATAAGATGGTGTTCCATGCAATCATCATGTGATTGTCATGTGCACATTTACTACATTGGTTTCTGAACGTGTGTGTTGCCAGGCAAAAATGCCCACAAATCCTTGTTTGTGTCAGGCACAAGGTGTTACATACATTAAGATTGCATGGATTGCTAATATAACCTGAAAACAAATGGGTGTTCTGTCCATTTTAGCTCTGCACCAATTAAAAATACCCAAGTGTCATGGCACATATACTGTGGCCTTCCATTTGTTCATTAGCACCACCTTGTGGTTTTTTTGTTGTAAAATGATTTAACTGCAATTGTTTTCTTATTGGTTTGTTCAGACCATATGATTCTAAGGGTAAAGGCTAACCAGGAAGACTGCAGTAGTCAGTAATCTCTCCATGCGGTTAGACAGAGAGCATCTCCTCCTTTTTCCTTCTTGTTGTGCCTTGGAAAGCTTTTGCTTGTAAGTTCACTGTTATTTCATAGTTTGTGTAATAAGTAGATAAATATGTTGTAGATATTACGTTGGAGCAACATTAACAGTTGTTCATGTGGTAAAATGCTAAGACAAGCTAAATATAGATCATTAGGCTAAATGGACGCTTTCTGTAAGCATTGAATGATCATGTGTACTGTATTTTGAGTGTAGTTTGTAAACAAGCATTGTATGTTTGTGTTCCTTTCAGTTTACACGAAAGAACTAATTAATGAATCAGACAAAGTAGAGAAAAGAACTCAGTAAAGCACTTCGATTACATCCTGTGTTCAACTTTTTCTGAAGTTTGTGTGTTAGCTATCTGTCATTGGTGAATAGTGGGAATGCACATTAGGGACAGAATAGTAAAAAGCAACCTCTCAGCAGGCACTACATTTCAAGGAAAGCAAGCTTTGACTCATTCAGTTCTCGTTCATCAGCACGCCTCATGCGCCCAAGTGGCATTCGTAATAGATGATGTCCGAGAAAACGCCTAAGAGTACAGAGTTTCCAGAGCAAAGCCAAGCATTCAAGACAAGATCCATAGCTTCCGTTACTACAAGTAGATCAAAAGGCTCCTCATAACTGCAGCTAAGGCTCAAGCTAAGTTGGAGGCAGCCCAAGTCAGGAGAGTGCATGTCCAAAAGGAATCTGATGTAATGATTGAAAAGGCTCAATTAAAGTTCACAGAGACTTGTATATAAGCGACTCTAGCAGCTATAAAACAAGAAGGTGAGGTAGCCGCAGCCTTGGCTGAAATGAAAGTACTAGAGGCAGCAACAAAATGTGAGGATTAAAATAGAAAGTCAGAAGTAAGAAATGTTTCGGAGCGCATTCGCAACTACATTGTTAGTCTGAGATGGGACTAGCATCTTCTTTAGGGGTTGAGCCATGTCAACCACCCCTAGAGCCTATTGTATGTGAGCTCAGAGCTGAAACACCATTGAGACAGCTTCAAACTAGAGCTGCAAAGGACAAAGCTCCATATGAAGGGCTGAATGCTGACAAAACGCTGCACCCTCAGAAGTCAGCACCTACAATCACCCATTACATCTACACCACAGACGATATTCAACAAAGATGCTAATATGAGTGAGATTGCTAGGTATTTGGCACGCCATGAGCTACTTAACTCTGGTCTCACCAAATTCGATGACCTTCTGGAGAACTCCTGGGTGTGGAAGTCATCATTCATGAATGCCATAGAAGGATTACACCTATCAGCTGGTAAGCAGCTAGACCTCCTGTCAAAATGGTTAGGAGAACAGTCTGCATACCAAGTGACGAGGATTCGAGCCGTGCATGTAGGCAACCCTGGTGTAGGACTCAAAAAGGCTTGGGAGCGATTGGAATACTGCTACGGCTCTATAGAGGTTATTGAACAGTGTCTTTTTGATAATCAATCACTTTGCAAAGATCAGCAACAAAGACCCCGTAAAACTGAGACAGCTTGGAGATCATCTACAGGAGGTGGAGTCTGCTAAATATGAAGGTTACTTACCTGGGCTTACCTATCTCGATATTGCCCATGGTGTGGCTCCCATTGTAGAAAAATTGCCCTACAACCTTCAAGAAAAGTGGATGACTCAAGGATCCCACTATAAAGCAATAAATCATGTTGCCTTTCCCCCCATTCACATTCTTCTGTGAATTCATCTGCAGGAAGGCACGGACATGCAATGACCCAAGTTTTGACCCTTCAGCAGGAACCCAAACCTCATTGAAACTGGAACAGCCAGCCAAGCGACCAGCAAAAAGCGCAGTCTACACTCGTAAGACAGAAGTCTCCTTAGATGACACGAGTCAAGTGAGTGGCTCAAGCAGCAATATGGATGTTGACAAGAATTGTCCCCTTCATAAAAAGCCTCATCCTCTGACAAGATGTAGAGGGTTCAGGAGCAAGCCATTAGAAGAGCGCAAGGCATTCTTGAAAGAAAACCGCATTTGCTTCAGATGTTGTGCTACAGTCACCCGTCTAGCCAGAAACTGCAAGGCAGCCATCAAGTGTAAAGAATGCAGCAGCGACACTCACATCTCAGCCCTGCATCCATGACCACCTCCCTTCAGTCACCCTCCTACGGAGCATGGTGGGGAGGGAGAAACTGAATTGCTTCAGTCTGCAGTCACTTCAAAACATACCGGAGTCTGCAGAAATGCTCAAAGATCTGCCTAGCCAAGGTTAATCCAGAGGGTTATCCAAATAAGGCGATCAAGCTCTATGTGATCTTGGATGATCAGAGCAATCGTTGACTTGCCAGAACAGAGTTCTTCGACCTGATGGATGTTAAAGGTGTGAACTCAGCATACACCCTACACACTTGTGCTGGCACTACAGAAACTACCAGGAGAAGAGCCACAGGTTTCGTTGTAGAGTCCTTAGATGGAAAAACTAAGCTGGAATCGCCAACTCTAATTGAATGCAACAAAATGCCGAATGACAGGACCGAAATACCAACCCCAGATGCCCCTGGGTTCTGACGTCCTTCAGGTTCATAAGGTGCGAGAAAAACGGAATGGTCCCGATAATGCACCCTATGCCCGGAGACTTGACCTGGGTTGGGTCATAGTAGATGTTTGTCTAGGGCTAGTGCACAAGCCTGCAGCTGTGAGTTCTTATCACGCTCACATACTTGAGTGGACATCCTACTCTTTTTCCTTGACAACTACACCATAGGAAGCACCATCTTCAATAGGTCAGACAATGATGACAAGGTTGGACTATGTATTGAGGATAGACTCTTTCTGGACATCATGGACAGAGATATGTTCATGGATGATAGTAACAGCTGGGTAGCACCACTCCCTTTCAAGACACCACACCAGCGGCTCCCCAATAACAGAGATCAGGCTTTAATTCACTTAAACTCTCTCTTATGCATGTTGGAGAAGAAGCCAGAGATGAAGTCTCATTTCTTTGCCTTCATGAAAAACATCTTTGATCGTAAGCATGCTGAGGTAGACCCTCCACTGCTAGCAGGCCAAGAGTGTTGGTATTTACCTATTTTTGTGGTTTACCACCCACAGAAATCAGGTTGGATCAGAGTCGTCTTTGACTCCAGTGCACAAAAACAAAATATCTTTCTGAATGACATTCTTTTAACTGGACCAGACCTCAACAATAGTCTGCTTGGGGTTCTACTGCGTTTCCGTCGGGAACTAGTGGCCGTCACTGCGGACATCGAGCAGATGTTCCACAGTTTCATTGTGAGAGAGGAAGACAGAGATTTCCTTTGCTTTCTCTGGTTCAGGGACAACGACAGCAGCAAGGAGATCATAGAGTACCGAATGAAGGTACATGTCTTCGGAAACAGCCCGTCTCCTGCTGTGGCTATTTATGGTCTCTGACGTGCCACTAAACATGGTGAAAAGGAGTATGGATCGGATGCCAAGCACTTTGTGGAGAGACAATTTTACGTCGATGATTGGGTACTGTCAATGCCCACAGCTTCTAAAGCTATTGATGTGTTAGCAAGAATGCAGAAGATGTTAGCCAACTCAAATCTGAGGCTTCACAAGTTTGCATCTAACAGTGAATAAGTAATAGAAGCATTCCACACAAAAGACTGTGTGCAAAAGGACTCAAGGACCTTCACATAGGAGTTGATTCGGTTACCATCCAACACAGCCTTGGACTTGGACATCTTCACATTCCATGTAGCTGAAACAAATAAGCCCTTTACATGCAGAGGAATACTTGCTACAGTCAACCGCCTCTTTGACCCACCAGTTACCATCCAAGGAAAGTTCATGTTGCGAGAGTTGTCACATGATGCTCTAGACTGGGATTCTCCTCTTCCTGAGGATAAAGAAGAAGAATGGATCACCTGGAGGAAATCGCTGCATGTGCTTGAGCATTTGAAGATTTGCAGATCCTATGCCACCAGCACTCACTACAGTTCTGAGGAAGGAACTACATATATTCTCAGATGCTTCTGTCAAAGCAGTGGCATACCTTTGCGTTATTGATGAAGATAGAGCATGTCACACTGGATTTGTCCTAGTCAAGGCAAAGCTAGCTCCACAAACTGCTCATACCACTCCCAGATTGGAACTGGGAGCTGCTGTTCTTGCTGCAGAGATAGCAGAGATGGTCACAAGTGAACTAGACCTTACCCTATATGCCACAGAATTCCACATGGACAGCAGAGTGGTCTTAGGGTATATTTACAACCAGACAAGACGTTTTTACGTGTATGTGGCCAATAGAGTGCAGCGTATCCGAAAGGTCTCTAGCCCAAGTCAGTGGCCTTATGTCTCTACAAGGCATAATCCTGCAGACCATGCTACTTGCTCTGTACCAGCAGCCTTGCTGAGCTCCACTACATGGCTCACAGGACCAGCTTTCCTGTCAAAGGTTGAAGAATCATCTCTGGAAAAAGAAGTTTGACCTCATTGATCCAGATGCAGATGAGGAAGTCCATTCTCTCACCACTACTGTATCTATCAAGAGTTCCCATCTAGGATCTCAACGCTTCAAATGATTCTCTTCATGGAGATCATTAGTGAGAGGTATAGCTTCCCTCATACACATTATCCAGTCATACAAAGTGTCAGAGAATCAGAAGACATCCTGCAGATCATGGCACCACTGCACAAGTCCACGCACAGTTGAGGAACTGTCAGGAGCAGAAGCCATCATACTCAAGAGTGTGCAGCAGAAAGCATATGAAGAAGAGTTTGACTGTATTGCTAAAGGAAAAGACCTGCTAAAGAACAGTGATCTGAGTAAACTGAACCCTTAAGGATGATGAAGGCCATCTCAGGATAGGAGGTTGACTTAGACACTCTGTACTGGACTTCAAAGAGAAGTTTCCTGTGATCGTTCCAGGGAGCAGTCATGTAGCAAAACTTCTCGTGGAGCACTTTCACAGTGGAGTCAAACATCAGGGTTGCATACTCACAGAAGCTGCTGTTCGTTCTGCAGGCTACTGGATTGTGGGTGTTAGGAGGCTTGTTAACAGCATCATTCACAAGTGTGTAATGTGCAAAAAGCTTTGTGGGAAAGCCACTGAACAGAAGATGTCGGACCTACCTGCTGATCATCTAAGCACTGAACCACCATTCATGTACGTTGGCCTGGACGTGTTTGGTCCTTGGACAGTGGTTGCCAGACGTACACGAGGAGGACAAGCTCTAAGCAAGAGATGGGCTGTTCTCTTTACTTGCTTGAGCACTCGTGCTATACACATCGAATTGATTGACTGTATGGACTCCTCCACTTTTATAATCGCCTTGAGAAGATTCTTCGCTCTGCGGTGGCCTGCTAAGCAGATCCGCTCAGACTGTGGGACTAACTTCATAGGGGCTTGTAAAGAGTTGGAGTTCATATTGACTGATGCTCATGCATCCAAGGTGAAGCGGTACCTTAGCGAAGAAGGTTGTTCATGGGTCCTCAATCCACCTCATGCGTCCCCAATCCACCTCATGGGAGGGACCTGTTAGTGCATGATAGGTGTCGCCAGACACATACTGGAGTCCATGTTGCAGCAGACCAGTCCTTCTCGCCTGACACATGTTGTCCACCTTAATGGCAGAGGTCACAGGAATCAACTCGAGACCTCTTACACCTATCTTGTCTGACCTAGAGTCACCATTCTTGTTGACTCTGGCTATGCTGCTTATTCAAATGGCTTGCACCCTACTTCCACCTACAGGAGCCTTCAAGGAGTCAAATATCCATAGGCAACAATGGAGACAGGTGCAGCACCTTGCCAACATTTTCTGGAGCAGATGGAAACGTGAATACCTAGCAACACTCCAGAGCTGCAGCAAATGGCAAGAAGAATGTCAAAACCTGAAAGAGGGTGATATAGTCCTACTTAAAGACAGACAAGCTAAACGCAATGAATGGCCCATGGCTCTTGTAACCAATGCCATGATTTGCAGTGATGGAAAAGTCAGAAAGGTAGAACTCAGAGTTTCAAGACATGGGACAATCAAGACATTTCTTAGACCTATTTCAGAAACAGTCCTTCTGATGTCTATTAAAGACTGTGTTTTCTGTGGACATTCTCCTTCATTTCGGTTAGGTAAACAGTGGTATCTATCGGATACCAAGCGGGGAATGTCATGGCACATATACTGTGGCCTTCCATTTGTTCATTAGCACCACCTTGTGGTGATTTGTTGTAAAATAATTTAACTGCAACTGTTTTCTTATTGGTTTATTCAGACCATATGATTCTAAGGGTAAAGGCTAACCAGGAAGACTGCAGTAGTCAGTAATCTCTCCATGCGGTTAGACAGAGAGCATCTCCTCCTTTTTCCTTCTTGTTGTGCCTTGGAAAGCTTTTGCTTGTAAGTTCACTGTTATTTCATAGTTTGTGTAATAAGTAGATAAATATGTTGTAGATATTACGTTGGAGCAACATTAACAGTTGTTCATGTGGTAAAATGCTAAGACAAGCTAAATATAGATCATTAGGCTAAATGGACGCTTTCTGTAAGCATTGAATGATCATGTGTACTGTATTTTGAGTGTAGTTTGTAAA
Source organism: Pygocentrus nattereri (assembly GCF_015220715.1). NCBI lineage: Eukaryota > Metazoa > Chordata > Actinopteri > Characiformes > Serrasalmidae > Pygocentrus > Pygocentrus nattereri. The sequence continues at coordinate 11,012,356 of NC_051216.1, read as the reverse complement.
CAAGCATTGTATGTTTGTGTTCCTTTCAGTTTACACGAAAGAACTAATTAATGAATCAGACAAAGAAGAGAAAAGAACTCAGTAAAGCACTTCGATTACATCCTGTGTTCGACTTTCTCTGAAGTTTGTGTGTTAGCTATCTGTCATTGGTGCGTAGAGGGAATGCGCATTAGGGACAGAATACCAAGTTAATTTCTATTCTTTCAGCAGAAAGGCCACAAGGGGGTCTACAGCAAGCGGCTTAGGCAGCCGTTCGATGTTGTCAGGGTTGCATTGGGATGGTTTAGTGCTCACACTATAAATGTTATGTGGTCATATGCGTCCCTGACCACCTGTAAAGGTGCTTTTGAACAATAATTAGTGCATGCATCTCCACGAAACATTGGGTCCAATGAACATCTGCACTGTCCATTATGATCAGCTCACCCAGGATATATGTTAAAGCCATGTGCAAATAGCAGGGCCATAAACAACAGAGATACAGCTAGATGTAACTAGCTGAATCTGCCTCTCAAGAGAGACCTACCATACACACGAAGTATGGTCATTTATAAAAGCTCTCATGCCTTCTTTTGTATACTTCTATTTCAAAGCATGGCTTTGATTGTTCTCGCCAGCCACTAAGCTAATAATCATTATCTACTATACATACTGCACATGTCTGAGGCTTCACACATTAAACCAGGACACATTTTGACTTTTGAATTTCATATAATACATCATTTGATCAGCATGTTGTATCTTTAGCTGCAATGAAATTAATTTCAAGTCAGCCTTTTTGTCTCAGAAGAAAGGCAAAGAGAGCCAGTGATGATACAGAGACCAGAATGTTCCAGCAGCACTGAATATAAAGAGGACAATGACAAGGGAAATTAGCCTGCATTAAATAGCCTTGGCTTTTGTTCCTGTTCGAATGGATAAATAAGGTTAATGACAGGGTGCAAAAATACCCAAATCATTTTTCACATCTTGCTTTAGTTCTCTCCATGCAATGACTGTAATTAATGGTGACCTTAGTCAGCTCTTTCACCTAGCCCAAGGGGCTGTGCTTTGAGTTAGGCCTCCTGTTGGCTGAATATGATTTATAAATATAACTTGGTAAGCTCAATGGAAAGGGCTTGGGAAAGTGGGGGCTGTTTATGATCAGTCTGTAACTTGCTAACCTCTAGTGGTACAACAAATAAATAGCAATGAAATGGTGTTGAAATGCACAGTTTCTCATGGGCTTTCAAGTCTCATAGGAATTACAATGCTTGGCCTATTGATTCATAAGCCACAAGTGATGTTTCCACAGGAAAGGTTCCAGTGGTAGATGAAGTACACAAATCATGTACTTGAGTTAAAGTAGAGATATCCAAGGTAAAATATTAATCCAGTAAAAGTAGAAGTGCTTACTCTAGACCTCCACTTGAGTAAGAGTACAAAAGTATTTGCCTTCAAATGTACTTAAGTATCAAAAGTAAAAGTACTAAAAGATTGGAGTCATAATTAATGTCCTATTGCCGGTTTTGTAACAACTCTTGCTTCAGCAACTCACTTTAGGTAAAAATGCTCCAGTGTTACTCTTGTACCACCAATATTTTAATAGAATGTCATTAATTAGTGATGCTGACATCTATTAAAACTATCATAAGAACAAAACACTGAAGGTAAACAGTTTCCATCAGGGAGAACAGAGTTGCTCTGAAATAACTTGCAAACAAATAAAAGTTTCAGTTTCAGATTTATTTACAACTTAGTTTAATAAAAACTGGCTTTAAACTCAGGATCACAGATGAGCTCCTTTACTATGTTGATCTGTAGGCGTCTGTTCATAAACATAAACCAGCCCAAACTAATTTACTATAAAATGAAATGGGTGTTTGTAGAAATTCAGAAAAAAGCCGCGTCAGTCTCGACTGCATATGTGGACATATTTCTATATTGTGCTCTATTTACACAAAGTTAGGTTAGTTCATCATTTATGTTGAACAGACTCTCCCAAAGTTTTACGCTGCTGCGCTGACGTTGAACCGCGTGCTGCACTGGGTCGGTATGACCAACAGGTCAAAACCAGCTCTAAACAAAGTGACCGCTGGGCTCTGATTGGTGCTCTGGCTTTGCACATCTTTCTTTTTGATATGTTACATTTTTATACACACACAAGCTAAAAGGAATGGCAGATTTCACAAAATCTAGTGGAGTAAAAAGTTAGATATTTGACTTTGAAATATAGTGGAGTGAAAGTAAAAAGTTGCCTTAAATGGAAAAACTTCAGTAAAGTACAGATACTCCAAAAACCAAAGTATAAATAATAAATTACCTTTACTTAGTTACTGTCCACCACTGAAAGGTTCACATATGTTCATGAATATTCCCAGCCAAGCTCTGGTGACAATTTCCAGTCTTATGTTTTATGCTCCCTAACCCAGTAATCATTGAGTCCACAGAGCAACCACCGAGGAGAATAACTAGTCAAATCCACAGGTGTCATATTTGAGTGGTACTTCTAGGAAACAAACGCTGTCTTTTTGGTGATCATCTGTTCTTGCCGTTCTTTTCTTTTGTAGCCTGGTTTATTTTGTATTTATGCTGATTTTGCAGACCTAATTTGATGAGACAAACTCTCGATTTCACAAGTGCACAGACATATCTTTCAGTAATATGCTGATGCAAGTATGATTAATGATTCTGGGAACGGTATGAAAGTGTTTAAGTGTTGTACTGCAAAGATATGTGAAAAAAAGCGATGGTCACTGATAGAGTGCAGGGCAGGGAATGCTGAGTTTGACTAAGATGAATAGATACTGGGGGAAAATGACAAACCTTGGGCAGGTAATTGAGAAAGCCTTGCTTCTTGGAAATTAAGCTGACTACAGCTGTTACAGACTCCTGGGTAAGCGCTCTCATGGTCATCTTTTTATTTGGTGCGCTGTGTTTCAAGTTCAAAACAATGATATGAATTGTAAAGGAGAGAGATTTAACCTTGCTACAGATTCTAATCTTAATGTCCTTGTTCCGTTGCGTGTCCACTCTTTTAATACAGTTAATAATAAAACTGCCTTTAAAACAGCTGGCATTCTTTTCAGGGGACTTGCTTTAATTCTTCAAAGAAATTTTCAGTAATTTTTTTCCACACCTCAAGTTCAGTCTTTGAAGTTGGTTGATCATTTTATGAAGTAATTAAAACACATGTGGTGATGAGGTCTGGACTCTGCGATGGACAGTCCATTTTTGGATTGCTGGACATCTACTCATTCTTCATCCTTTCAGACCCATATCGCTGAGTCGGCTTATCACAGTGGAAGGATGGACAAACACCTGTGGATGTTTTCAGATCTGAAGCAGCTTGATTTTCTCCCCTCTCTCAAGGATGAAAGCTATCAAGTGCTGTTTATCTGATGGGGGCAGTTTTAGTGAACTATGGGCAAGACCCCAGTTGCTAGAAGTTCAATTTTCTCTGTAGCTTTTAATCATTTATTGATATTTTTAGAATCTTAGATTTTTTTTTTTTATTTGAAGTTTTAGAAGAATATTTTCATTCACATTTTTCTGCCATCCCTTGTATGTATTGGTTGTTTTGCTTGGAAATTAAATAAATGGATAGTGGTCTTTGACCTTTGCACAGTGGCATACATGGAGGGTGAAAATAAAGCAAAATACCATTTGAGAAAAAAAGTACTATGTTCATATTTGCCACCATTTAATTAACCTTGTACATAAAAACTTGTGTAACATGCAAGTTCAGTGGTTATTTTAGGTTTAAAAAAACAAAGGCAGCATTTTTTCATTGTAGCCCCTGATTCCTAACACCAGCACTGTAAAGAAATCCAAATCTTAGTTTCTCTACAATGCATCATTTTATTTACCATATTACAACTATAAATTACTGTTTACTTCTGAATGATGGATTTGAAATGGTGTGCAAAAAAACGTAATGTTGGAATTCCCCATCAACAAAGATTGAATGGAAGGAAATATTGAAAGAATTTGGTCCTTTAGAATCTGACTGGATCAGTCAAGTGGCCTCAAGAAATAAACAGCTTACATGAATTTGTACTATGCATACACTTCCAAACCTGCAAAACCTCAAGCTACAGGCATTTGTGTCCATGTTCTAACAGAGGACACGAAGTTCAAATCTGAAATCTTTATCTAACTCTTTTTTTGCCTAAATCCCATTTTACTGCAGCTCTTACAAACACTTGCTTGTCGAATCCTGCCCAGTAGCAATGATCGCAACCCACACAATAGACGGCATTACATGCAATTGCTCTGGCTTGGGACTGAATGAGGCTAGTTTCACTGGGGCCCACACAGCTGGGCAGCGCAGCTGACATGAATGCGTACAGCAGATTGGCATCTTTTAATACCAAGCTGCACAAAGGCCTAATCTTGCTCAATCAATGACCCATTGAAATAGCTTGTGGTGTAAGATAGGAGCTGTGAAGGGCTTTCGCTGACATGCAGTTAGAGGTTATGACAGAGGCACATTTACTTCCCAACGGAGGCTATTTTACCTTTTCAGAGAGCAGTTGCTAACACTAATAATTTCCTGGTCCTATTTGCCACAAGATGCTCTGGTGCAACGCCAGAGTACTTTTAAATAAAGCTTCCTAATAACTGATACCCGTGAAGACTGTTTCAATAGATGATTAGAGGTTTTAATTGTTTTTCACAGCAGATAAGTTTGCTTAAAAGTGATACTAGTTGAGTCTGTTGTAAGCATCTTGAGATAATATTGAAATATCTTGGTAAAGGAGACTAGGGAGAGGCAATGGTTTTTGCATGGTTTTTGAGAAGTGCTCTTTACTTACATCAGCAGAAAAGTCACATAACACAAGTAGTAGGAATTCTGCCCTTTGCGTTCAGACTGTGCCCTTTTGCTCTGCATGCATAAAAACTTCGCTTTGTATGAACATTCTGCAAGATCCGGTTTAGCAAGGTGAGGTTTAGAGCTTTTTCCCTGTTTGTGAACCCCATTTAGGAATGCATCACCACAAGATGGGAGGTCATGCCAAAAAAAGAACCCATGATGTTTGAAGAAAGTGACTCATTTCGTAATTATTTTGATAAAACAACTCCTCGTAGTGTCTGTGCTGAACCTATTTTTTGTTGTTAGATTTTGTGGAGATCTTGAATTGAGCTTTGACTCATTGTTCGTAGTAATTAGATTGTATAGTGGGAAATTGTGTGCTGGAGATGAGGGTTCAAATCCCTGCGCTGGCAGTAATGTTAATATTTTTTGGCTTTGGTGAAAAATGAACAAAAACAGTTTAAATGTTTCTCTTTGCCCTTTTCTTCCATTAAGCACCCCCAAATGTTTGTGAATGGGCCTGTCAATTTTGACCAAAATGACTAGGGATGCCATGGTCCTATCCAGTGGATCAGTTTTGGTGGTCCAGGCATATTTCATTGATTCGGGCACCGGCTATATGAAACCCAACCAAGGACTATCAACAATCTGCAGCGATTCCAGAAGTGATCTAAATATCTGCAATGTGGAAACATTTTATGGAAGAAAAATGGTTCTAGTTGTACTGTCTGCAGCCACCAGTGTTTCCTCTGCCATGTTACATCCAAACACAGGCATGTAAGATGTGAAGCAGCTATTATGCTAGTCTACATTCTGACATGTTTTGGAAGTGAAATGCCACCAGAAGCACGTGCTAAATACACTCCCAACCCACGAGATACAGCTATGTAGGAAATGTGTTTTAGAGCAATATAGAATAGTGTGTACACCAGGCCTGGGATGAAAGGGCGTTGGCCCCTCAACAAAGTCTTCCTGCGTCTTCAGTTTTTAGTTACAAATAGCTATAAAATTTTCACAAATATTACACCACATCATACCTTCCTCATGGTTGGTCAGATAAAATGGATGAAACCATCTTTATTCAGTTTGCAACACTTAGTCCTTTTCCTAAATACCAAGTGTTCAATCATAATTCACTGTACAAGAATTGTGAGATGGGGAATGTATACATTGCGTATATTCAAATTCCAAAATTTTACTAGTTACACCAAAGACCAAAATAATGTTGTTGGATCTTGGTTAAACACTGTGGCAGAACATATTAAAACCCTCAATAATTTTAACTTTCATCCAAGATTTGAACTTTCTTTTCATTAAAATTAGTGTTAGGAATTATGGGCCACTGAATACCCTTTACATGCTGGGCTCAAATTCTTGCCAGATAGAGTGACAGTATCCAAGGGGGATGAGGTTTTGTGTACCTTGTTATCGTTGGTTTTGGTGCATGTTTGTGTGATAGTGCTGAGGCACTCTACTGCAGCACCAATTAGACTAAGCATGTTCAATCAAGTCACCTGGGTCCTGGCAAAGAATGTTTCCCTCCAATTATCACTTGTCATGCGTGCCTCTGGCTCCAACTCATACATGCACTCCATGTCCCAGAATCTCATGGGAGATGACATGACTGGACCTCCACAATCATCCAATCACCATTCAAAATCATCACAATACAGAAGTGTAGCACCTGCTTTATGTGTCCTTAGACCAGTCTTAGTTTAGTTGAAAAGCCTGGGCTTTAGATTAGTTTAGCTGAGCTGTTTGCCATTTAAGCTACATTCACATTACAAGCCTCATTGCTCGAATCCGATTTCGCTGGCTCGGTGGTTCACACTCATTTAGGTAAGTGAATTAAATGTCATTAATTAATGACCCGCATGCACATATCCTACTTCACTTATCTTCACTGTGAAGATCATTTACTCTGATCAGCTCTCAGCTCCATTATTCAAGCAAGACAGAGGAGAAAAAGGTGAGATGTTTCTTTCCCACCATTTACAGGCTTTAACTTCTGTTTGGCGCTGCTGCCATGATAACACTGGATGATGGCAGACGCACAGTGTGTGGGGGGAGCGCATGAATTCCAATCTGAATTAAGGACACAAGGCCACAATTTGGATATGTATTTGATCTAGGACCACATATGAAAGTGACTCAGGTTGGATTTGAAAACATCAGATCTGAGTCACATTAGGGTAAAAAAAATCTGATTTTTGCCACTTCAACCTGATCATTTGGACACAGCCTTGGTGCATTTTTCCTTGTTTCTGGATTTCTGACTTTGCCTATTTGCCTTTTGGATTTAACCTACGTCAACTGTTCACTGACTGTGATTCATGTCAAGTGAAATGTGAAGCCTCTTTTTTTTTTTTTTTATGGTGAACATCTGGCTGGTTCTGTCATATTACACACTATCCCTTCAAAATTCCATTTGCCCCCCTGATTCATTCTGCCCAGGTGGTGGACCTGGTATTCCCAACACAGTGATTCAATTCATTGGCATCCCAGCACATCTTATCTGCAATATGGCTGAATTAGCAATGAAAGCACATAGATTGGATCATATAGGCATCCATTTTGGATGATAACATTTAAAATACTGGGATTGGATGGGGACATTAGAACAATTAGGACATTCCTGGAAGAAACATCCATAAATGATTATTTACTTGTGATTTTTTTTTTTTTTGCAAACATTTAAAAATGACCAGTGTTTTTATAAGTGCTTTGATGAATCCTATAGAGATCAGCACTGCAGCACATTCATTTGTGTCTCTTCTCAGTTCATTCGCCGTCAATTTGCCTTCATGCTTTAAGGAGCAATGTGACATCCATAATTCCGGAATTGCCCTTCAGCTAATCACTGTGTCGAGGAAGCGTAATGGAGCCATCGTGTGACTGCCTGTCTTTTTCTCTTCGCCGTGTTTCCTTTGCAATTCCATTCTCATTGGCACTAACATGTTGTCTATTTGTTTGATGATCACGTTCCATTCTTGTGTGGTTCTTGAATTAAAAATCAAACCAAGCATGAAATAAACAATAGCAAGGAGAACAAAGGGACGTCTTCGCTGGCGATTATCAAGAATTGAACCGTAGCATCTATAATTACATTTGATGCTATTATGCTTGACTTCCAAACCTCCTTCACAGCTCGTCTCTGCTCTGTGGCTTAAAACAACACTGAGCGAAACTGTGAAAACTATTACAATGCGATAAATAAGTATCACACTGTTTGCCTGTCCATCAGGAAAAGAGACTCTGCAATTTCCTGGATTGTTTCATCTTGTTTACTTTTCATTTCTGTTGTGAGGCAAGGAAGAAGAGGTTGCTTGCATGAATATCCCTGACGCGTTGGAGGGTGAATATGTCAGATTTATCTGGTGCACACATTCTGGGGTCCTATCAGAGTGCCCAATAATAGATGATAATCACTCTGTTTGGCTCCGGCCTTCACATGTGACCTGAAATTCCGACAATGTGCCTTTGATTTTTTTTTGGCCCACGGACACATACGTGGTGCCATAAGGGGCTTTGTTCATGCAATATTGCTACAAAAGTATCATTTGAATGCTTTAATGTTCTTTCTTTCATTCTGAGTCTGCTGTTTATTTGCTACACTTTTATGATTTCTTGCGATTAATTATTTAGAAATGTTTAAATCTCTTTGCTTGGTCTCCCTTCATGACAGTATTTCAGAAAAGTCAACCCAAAGGCTGTGGAAAAATAATGTTTAGTCAAATTTGTTTCAGACTTCATTTTGTTCGCTATATGGCATGATGAAACTCAGTCCAAATATGCTCCAGTTAGACTGTGGTTTATAAATTATGAACAATAAAATGGCACTGTGTGAAGCTGAAGACATAATTATTGCTCACTTTGAAAGCCATGTGCCAAGACCTGTGAGGGAAGGCCTAAAGGAATACATTGGAAGTAGGCTAAAGAATATTATCCTCTTAACTCCCTATTCCCAGAGCTGCTTGAGATTCAACACCACTACACGAGGCTCTTTCCATAGGAATGTGTTCATGGCTACGCAGGCTGGTGATGAAATGCCCAAAGAAATGCTCATATGACTTTATATCTGGAGGAACATTCATTAGTGAGGCTTAATTCATAGTTTTAGCTTCTTGTTCTCTTTTGCATGCATGAACATAAGCATGGCTAAAGATGGTGTTTAAACTTAAGTGTGTGTGTGTGTGTGTATGTTTATGTATGTTGTATGTATATTAAACATATTTTAACCATTCATTTTCTTTCTTTTTCTCTGCGACTTTGCTTTGTTGTCTGGGTTTCAGCCAAAAGTCTGAGAGCTCTTTGAAGTGCTCCATTTGTGCTACTTTTACATCATGAGCTGAAAACAGAAAGCACCCAGGCATGGACTCCTGATGACACCAAGCTCATCTACCTTCATTTCAATTCAGTCGCAGAAGAGGGGAAGCAGGCTGCTCTTGGCATAGTCTGAGTGTGCTTCCAACATTTTCATGTATTAGTCTTCATCTGCTTGAGTGTGTCCTGCAGAGAGAGGAGTGTTTATCCTCAGGAAAGTCCTCATTTCGGTTTACTCTGCACTCTTGCAACTTTGATTCAAGTAAAAAACACATTTTTTACCCAGTTTGACTCCAAGGCACATTCTGCACTATTAAATAAAATCCCTGTAAAATTACAGTAAATTACTGGCTACTAGTTGCATTACTTTCACAGCAAATTACCAACCCATATTAACAGTAAATAATAGTAAAATAGCAGTGTTATACTATGACTTCAACAATCACCCAGGGCGGGATCCACAAAAGCTGTCTTAGGAAATACTTGTGAAGGTTCTCAAAACAAGCACTAAAGAACACAGTCTTCACAATGAGGTTTGGCAGTCAGGTGTAAATTTGTAGTCATTAACAGGCTGGGTCAAAACCAAACAGACTTGCAGATCATCGGGGCAAACAGTCTAACAAACCAAAAGCTGAAAGCCAAGAGCAAAGCAGGGGGCTAAACAATGCCAAGGCCAAAAGGACATGATAGATGCAAGACTGCAAGGAATAGAAGAGTACTGGGGACTTACATACATAAAGATGGCTTCCAGTGAAAGACAGGTGATTACACTAAAATGTGACATTCAGAGAAAGTGTTACCATTTTTATCTTGCGATCCTTTTGTGAATTCAGACCATGGATCGCGAAACCACTGTGATGTAGCTGTATTCTGCCGAACCATTATAGTAAGAATGGTAACACTTTTAATGAATGTCACATTTATAAGCATCTATAAACATGTTTATAACATGCTATGATGCATTCATAAGGCATTATAAACATGGTTATAAATATTTATTAAAATGAATTATAGTGAATTACACTTTATAGCCATGCTTATTATACATTATGAACTGTTAATGTAATGCATTATAAGTAGTGCTAATAACATGTTATATTTTCACTGCCAAAGTTTATTTATGCCCTGAGATTTCCAATATTTTATTTGAGCGTAAAGGCAGTGTAGACGCAAGGCCTGGAGATGGAGAGGTGAGATTATAGGTAGTAGATTATAGTTGTAGAATGTCAAATGCTAGAACCCTTCACTCTGCATCATCACTGAAGTACAGTAATGCTAATTTCTGCTAGCATTCTATTGGATATGCAGTGTTGAGTTAGTGCCAGGCTAACGGTGGTGAACATTAACAGTGGTGTACATTCGCTTTCCCTCATTGGGTAAAATTAACTATTCATAATGCATATAAGCATGGCTATATTGGGTAAAGCATTCATATATGTATAGCCATGTTCATGATGCCTTATGAATGCATTATAACATGTTATGAATGTGTTTGTCTCGTTTGTAAGCATCTATATTCATAGAAAGTGTTACCATAATAACCTCATAAAATCCCAAGCTTATTACACAAGAAGGCTTACCATTCCGTAACTAAAGGGACTTCAATGCAAACTGGCTGAGCTATTCTTAGGTTCAACGTTGGGCCTGCTGGTGGGCCCTGGCCATTTGGGGGATTAAATATTAAAAATGACCACAGTCATCCAATGATCTATGTAGACAATGTCTGACACTTCATAAACTGTATAATTCCTGATTTCAGAAACATAACATGCTCAAACTATTGTAGGTTTGTCGCCCAGAGGGCTTTCAGCAAAGACAGCATAGATAATTCTCAGTTCTTTTTTTTTCTCAGATTCAGAGTTACGTACCTTTTGGGGTTGTACAACTTAGACAATTTTGCCTAGACATAATGGTTAAAAAAAAAAAAAAAAAAAAAAAGATAATGAAAAATGTTGGATACTCTAGGTACACCGATAAATTTGACTTTTCATCTGAAATATAGAAAGAAACACAAAATAAAGGACTGTGTTTGAGCCATCATTGCCTCATTTACCAAAACGGTATTATATTTACAATTTTCAATAAGACAATTTCTGCTTCCTCTAGTGATGGAATATGTACAGTTGCCCAAAGAGCTGAACTTGACAGTATTTATGAAGCAAACAAAAGATGAGAACATTATTAAGGGACATCCCCAAAGACAGTAAGTTAAAACACAAAATATATTAATTCAGAATGCAAAAACACAGTAGCCTCTTAAACCACCGCTGGTTCCAAAATGCACTTTGTCAAATTCTTCATAACTTTCATAATTCATGTCAAATACATGGTGATGTAATTTTAAACCCTTATAATAAAAAGCTGAACTCACACAATCTTTTTTCTACTGAAAGCCGACCCATTTTTCCATAAATCTGGGCTATAAACTACAAAAAGATGGCATCTCTTCAGTGATCTGCTCCGTAAAATTTAATTTGATAAAATGATGCAAAGAGCGACTAAGATTTTTGGCTTTCAGCAGTAAATTGTAAGCATATCGTGATATAAGTAGATCATAAAACAGTAAGAGGCTAAAGGAGAACAGGAGGTTAAAGGAGAATGCAACCTTTCTATTCTGACATTTGGCTGTGGCAAGCAACCTCAAATAACATCAAAGACATTGTGATTCACAGTTGCCATGTTCATTAGTAATAGAAAATGTTCAGAGGCATTTTGTTTTCACAGATCTTTGATCACTCAGCAGCTCAGCTAAAGCTAAAGAGGCAATATTGGGCACTGAGAGTACTTTATGTTCTTTGTGAAGTGATTCAAATCCTACATAAGTGGGATGAGTTTTATATTTTCAGTAGACTGACAATTCGCACTCAGCGGCAGATGCTGGACAAAATGCTACTGCGTAGCTGGAGATGGTTTTCAAACATTAAAAAGGTCTGTAGAGTTGAATTATATAAAAAGCACATACTTGTGGATCAACAGGGCTTTTGTGAGGCCATATGAGCACATATAACGTGTGCCTTCACCTCTGCTGTCAGAGTAATGAGTGCTTTTCCCTTTTTTTTATGTTTACATATTAAGATTAACTGACCAATATTAGTCCCACAACAGGAAAATTTCACCTCCACATTTAACCCATTCATGCAGTGAAACACCACATACACACTAGTGAATGCACATACACTAGGGGGCAGTCAGCAGCCTTATCCACAGCATCCGGGGAGCAGTTGGGGGTTAGGTGCCTTGCTCAAGAGTACTTCAGTCAGGGGAGCAACACAATAGTACACTATCATGTACTATCAGCTCAGGGGAGCAATATGTATTGCTCTGTACAGTGCAGAATATTTGGCATTCTTATCAGTGGTATGATGAAAATATTAAGATTTTAAGACTACAAGATTGTTTATCTCATACCTAATGGGCTAACATTAGCCACAATAGCGAGTATTGGCTAATTAACCTGAGTAACAACCAGAGTTTGTTGTCAAGGGAGAATAATTGAATAAACTTTTTCACAGCACTGAATTGTCTTTTCTTTACTGCACTTAACTACTACACATTAGCTAATTTCCAAACCCAGATCAGACCATTATCCCTCCTCCACCAAACCTTACTGTCGGCACTATGCAATCTGGCCCTGGTATGTGTCAAACCCAGATGATTAATTTCTCCAGAGAAAACATTTCCATTGTTCCAGAGTCTAGTGGCTTCGTGCTTTGCATCACTTCAGCCAACACTTGGCATTACACAAAGATCTTAAATGTATGTGCAGCTTCTCGGCCATGGAAACCCATTTTATGAAGCTCCTGATGCACAGCTCTTGTGCTGATGTTGCTTCCCGTTGCAGTTTGGAACTCTGTATTGAGTTATGCAACACAGGATAGATGTGTTTTTACATGCTCCACATCCCACACTTTGAGTTTGTGTGGTCTACAGCTTCATGACTAAGCTGATGTTGTTCCTAAGTGCTAAAAGACACCGAGCTCGAGATTCCCTGTCTATGTGCTTAATTTTATACACCTGTTAGCCAAGCAGTACCAGAGGGACACACCAGAGGGAGTGTGTTCGGCTTGTGCCTCCGACCAAATCACAGGCATGATGTTATAGTGATAACACTTGACTTTGAGTGTTCTATTGCTTTTATACAACAGTTAAATAAAGTAAGAAATGAATAAATTGGGCCGTGAACGTGTCATTTAAGTTTTAATGTTAGCAATACCTCCCGACAAATTATAGTTCCCTAACAAGCAGTTTGTTGCTATGTCAGTAAGTCACGAGCTCGACCCACTCAGTTTGTTCTCCAGCTCCTTACACTAAACTCCCAAACTTTCATCACCACTGAGCAGCTTTTTTTTTGTTGTTTTTAATGTGTCAGTTTTATGGCTCAGTCTGATTTGGTCAGACTCTGAAGATCAGACACGTTTGGCGAATGGTACTGGGTTCATTTCTGGCTGATTCCAGGTTGTTTAGCTGATCTTCTGTCACAGCTGCCGTCTGTAAAGCTGCTCAGTGGTGACGACAGTTTGGGAATTTAGAGTAGTCTCATCTTCAGAGTCGGACATAATCGGCTGTCGCTCAAATGTGATCTTAAAAGTGTCCATTTTCTGTTTGTGGAAAAGTAAGAAGTAATGGCTTGAACATCTCCTATCAAGGTTGTTGCTTAGCAATGGCATTTCAGCGGAGTGATGGTGTTTGTGAAAACCCTGTGATGTTATGGCAAAATATCAGCACAGTTAGAACGCCTCTCAGCCAATCAGCTTACGTGGCCAGAACTAGCTGTTGCATAATAATGCATAAACACACAGTCAATAACTGAGAGGGGTGTCTATATACTTTTGGCCATACAGTGTATTTAGCCTGTCGGCACTAGCACAGCTGTAGCTCAGCAAAGTTCTCACCAGAACCAGTGAAATGAGCTAATTGTCTGTTTACCTGTTGACAGGGAAAACATGTTTTGCATGCATTTTTGTATGAATCCCAGTGACATGCAATCATGTAAACTCTGCATGTTTTGTGACAGCATCATTTGAAAATTTGCAATGAAGGATGGCGTCTACTTATTCAAATGCAAAAAGGTCATGCTGATGCAAGGAAACAGCTCCATTGCCCCTGACGACCTTACATTTAGTGATATTTTTATTGCCATTGGAGAACTTCTTTCTAATGATGTGATGGAAAGACAAAGGCCCCCAGGTCCCCCGCAGCTATGCCCCTGATTCTCATCATTTATGATGTGTGAGCTGTTAGTGAGTGGGTAAATTGTGCTCACTCTGCAGGTGCATGGCATGCCACTGATTATAAACCCCCTTCCTACTGCAATCTTATTAGCTGCATTATAATGTGAAATTTCACATTTAGCACAAAGCTGTTAGGGAGCTGTTGAAACCTGCCTGCAGCTAAGGGGACTGTAACGTCAGTCCACATTTAGACAGGGCACAGCTTTCTTATGCGCTCAGGTAAAGAACGAGATGAAGGTGATATGGCGCTGTAAATAATCCTTAAATCATCAGGATGCGTTTATATGCGTTCTTCAAACATTTAAGTGCAAACTGTTCTGCATTTCCATGATAGTTTTTAAAGCTAAAGAACAAAGACCTTTGGAAAAACCATCGCAACCCTGTTAGATAAACTCAGATGGTACTTTTCCTGTGTGTTTCAGCATGTCTTGCAAAGAATGGCATGAATAGCCTTTGGATAGGGCAGATGTCTAGCTTTAGCACTCTCAAAATGGCACAATTTAAAGACGCCTAATTCAGTAGAAAGATATAATTTGCTGTGGAACAGTTGTACTGTCCCCACTCACATCACACACCAAAAAAAACAAAATACATTCTGAGATCCTACAATGGGAGAACACCTTATTCTCCTCTTGCTTAACAGAAAGACTCGCAGCAAAGAGTACTTATGGTAATTATGGCACACTGTTCTGAATTAAAGGCAATTTTCACAACATGAGACCTCACGAAGACTGCAATTTCTCTCCAGATGAAAACCGTTGTTCGATACACTGAATGACTGACAATGGGAGGGGGGGAAAAAAGGGATTTGGGGAGCTGGAAATGAACACACAGCAGACTTGGGGAGGAAATGACAAGCAAATCTGTGCTCTCTACCAAGGAGTCTCTTGCCAGGCACTGTTATGATCAATTTTATTTCAATTCTACTCATTTGAAGGACAAATAAAATTCAAGGTTGGTTTCAATGTGCTACTTTTATGAAATGAAAATCCACAGTGAATTTAAGTCACTGTAATAGAAAATAGAAAATATTATTTCTTTTAAAAAATAGCATCAGCGTTAAACAATTTTCAGTAGTATTTTGAAGGTGGTATGTCACATATGCCACTTTTCTCCTTTTTTCAGTGGGTGACAGGTCTGTACTGCAGACAGACCAATTTAGCACCTGGACTCTTTTACTACAGAGCCATGCTGTTGTAATACATGCAGAATGTGATTTCATATTGTCTTGCTGAAATAAGCAAGGCCTTCCCTGAAAAAGACGTTGTCTGGAAGGCAGCATATTGTTGCTGTTGGAAGAAAACCTTGTATCCCAATTTTTGGCATTTTTCAGTTTTTGACATAATTTGAAAGTATCTGTTACTCTTTACACTGTTTGTAAATTTTGTGATGAGTGGCCTAAAAGGAATTACCCAAAATGACATGGGAAACATTCTGGTTCCATTGACTTACATTGAAAAAAAGTAGGTTTTTTCCTTCTCCTGTAAAGTTACTATTTTGCAGATACAAGGTTTTCTTCCGACAGCAGCGACATGTTGCTCAAAAACCTGTATGTATCAATCAGCATTAATGGTGCCTTACAGATTTGCAAGTCGACCATCCCATGTGCACTAATGCAGCCCCATAAAATCATGAATGTTGGCTTTTGAACTGTGCACTGACGACAAGCCAGACGGTCCATCAGCCTGGAGGATATGGCATTCATGAGTTTCAATTTTGTATTCGTCAGATGAGCGGACACTTCGCCTTGTCCTTTGCATAAAGAGATTTCTCTGGATTCCCTGAATCTCTTAATGATTTTATGTACTGTAGATGATGGAATCTACAAGTTTTTTGCTATTTTATATTGAGAAATATTGTTCTTGAGTTGTTGCACTTGAGTTTGTACATGCAGTGTTGAACCCCTGCCTGTCTTTTTATATCCAATCATGTTACTGACCTGTTTCCAATTAGTCCATCAGGTCCACCAGGTCTACAGGTTTACCAGTCTTTTTTTATCCCTGTCCCAACATTTTTGAAACATGTCAGCATCAAATTCAAAATTTGCTAGCAAAGATACCTTCTGTAGATAGACAAAGCATTTCTTGTAAGTCACTCTGGATAAGAGCGTCTACTAAATGCTGTAAATGTAAATGTAAAATGGGCAATTGAGTTAAAAAAAAAAAAAACAAACATTCTCAGTTTCAGAGTTTAAATGATTTGCACAAGACTACATTCTGTTTTTATTTACATTTTGCACAGCGTCCCAACATTATTTGGCATTAGGGTGACTTATATATTGACTCTTTGTTGGGGGCAGTTAGAGTTTTCTTCCCATATCACATCCATTCTATTTGGTGAATGCTAGCTTGGAGACTTTGGCAGTGAACACTGCTCCAAAAAGCCAAGTGAAGTTAGAAACAAAGGGCTACCAGTGAATGAAATAAAATATATAAAGTGCAGCGGGCTAAACAGCAGAGCAGCCAGTCACAGCATCCAGCCATGGTTATTTGTCATTGTTTGTGGAGGTAAACAGAGCAGGCTCTTAATCCATGTGAGGTGAGCCGAGTTATTGTTCCCCTCTGAGAAAGAAGGCTTGCACTTACACATTATGACTAGAAATCTATCACCATGAAAGTGCTCCAATGAAGACAAAGCTACAGCAGACCGTCCTGGACTGCAGAGGCTGGTGAATGAGTCAGATCCCTCTTTTCTCAAAGATCACACCAAATTACATAATCTATGAAGCTGAGTCATCAACATAAGTCTTTTAGATTTGCTGTTATTGCCAGCAATATCATTTAAGATTAAGCTTTAGTAGTTGAGTTATTACTGCCACTTGTGCAATTACACTGAAAAACTATACCAAGTTAATTATGTAGTAGTTATATAATGGATATTTACATTCAGTTTGTATCAACATGGAGTCTGCACTTAATTTCTTATTCTCTAGGGTATATTTTGGTTTGTCCATTTGAATTTACATGACCAAATCGAGGGCAAATAATTCAGTAACTGTATGAAATAAATGTACATTTTTATTTTTTGCTCCTCTCAGATGAACAGAAAATGTGTTTTATGATCACACGTATTGCTATATGCTTACAATTTACTGATGAAAGCCAGAAATCTTGGACGCGCTTTGTATTTTTTTAATAAAAATCATTTGTGCAGAGCAGATCACTGAAGAGACGTCATCTGTTTATAGTTTATAGCTCAGATTTGTGGAAAAATGGGTCGACTTTCAGTAGAAAAAAAGCTTGTAAGTTCAGCTTCTTTTATTCTAAGGGTTTAAAATGATCTATTTGACTGGAAAGAAGACGGTTACAGCCTCATATGACACCCATCTTTTGAATGTAGCTTATGAAATATGAAAGTTATGAAGAATATGACAAATTTCGGAGCCACTGTTCGTCTCAAGGCGTAGAACGTGTTTTTTCTTTTGCTAATAAAAACATAGAATTCGATATTATGCCTTCAAGTAATTATTGCTCTTTTGCAATAATGTTTATTGACACATAATTACAGTTACCTGAATAATTACATAGTATTTGCATTCTATTTGTGGTCCAACTTTGTTTTTTGCGTCTCTAATGACCGTGCAGTTATGAATAATACATGCAATGACAATGTAACCACTGGATATGTATGTGTTCACTGTTCTAGATGGATTACAGCAGTACAGCTTATGTAAATATGTATTTTAATATGTTTCTTAATAGTTCTAGCAACATATTTCTCTTAAGTTATGTCTCTTAGATGTGACATAGCATGTTCTGCTGTTTTTATGAGACTTTTCTGATTGTAATAGGCCATTAGTGTCCTAACATTCACTTACCTGTAACCTTTTAACCAAAGCTCTGTCTTTAAACTGTTATGTAATTTAATGGTACTTATACAGCAACAGCATATATGTTTAAAACAAGTGACATTTGGAAGATACTGCTGCCTCTTTGGTTTTGTTGAACACCTTTAAGAACACCATTGGATGGCAAAGAAAACAAACAAATGGATCCTCTACAAAATAAAGCCTCATCTCTGTTAAAGCCTAGATAACCAAACTGTTATGTCTTATTTTGGACATATTCTGTAAAGAATCAATTCATTGAAAAAGATCATTATGCTTGGAACAGTAAAAGGTAAAAGAGAACGAAGGGGACCAGTAACAATATGGATAGAGACAATCAGAGGAATCATGAACCAGCCATTCAGAGGCCTAAAGGCCCAAATAGAAGATGGGGTACTTTGGAGAAACACTATCTATGAAGTTACGAGGGGTCAGAATCAACTCGACAACACTTAATAAAACTAAACACTTTTATGCAATGAATTAAAAAAGTACATTACGTTAAGGATAGTGTAATTATTGTATACTGTATTATCAGTTTGGTATTTCTCCTTACATAGAAACTACACAGGAACCGCAAACTTATTTTAAAGTATACGTTTTTCATAGGTACTTATGAATATGATTTAATACCAATTACTTACTTAATGCTAATTTTTTTAAAGAGACGTGATCACCGTGACAGCAAATGGTAAATACAGGGAGATTCACTCGAAAGAGGCCCCGAATATTCTGTAATAACTCTCGCTAGGATGAAGCAATCTGAATGAAACGATGTGCAATGTGCTCCTCAGGGTGGTGGTGTACAGTTTTGAGCAGCACTTCTTCATGGTGTGAGCCTATTGGGTCACCAATTCATTTAAGCAATGTCAGAGTGAATTTAGGAAGAAATACGGTGTTGGTGACGTATCCTCATAGAGTATTATTCAGAAGAAGGAGGCTGGCCAAAAATATTGCAGGACACAATCGATGATATGCAGCATCGTTTGCAGCAATCTCCTTCAAAACCTCTGAGACGTCTTGCACAGAAGACTGGAAGGTGTTATTCAACATGTCACAGAGCTGCAAAAAGGACTATATTGTATGGAGCGCCACGTTGAAATGTCTCTGGCAGATCACTTCCAGCTTTGCATGTAATGCAGTTGATAACACATGTCAAGGTATGCAGCATATTTTGGTTCAGATTGCTTCATCCTAATGGGAGATACCACAGAATATTCTGGGCCTCTTTGGAGTGAATCTCCCTGTACCATCACGTTCCATGATGGTTTTAAGCCAGAACTGTATGTTTCTATGTCACAGCACAAGCATACTACCACGGCTAGCAAAATGTTAGGAACATTGTTGGGCAAGTTCTTGTGCTACTGCAGTGTAAATGCTCTCGTAATGTTGGTACTATTAAATTTACTGTTCCAAAAAGTGTTATTGGAAAACCGCAGTTAACCTTATTACATGTGAAATGACACAAGATAAAATATATGCTGGTACAACTATCAAGATACACGTGTAATTGTACCCCATCTCTAACAGTGAATACTCTACCATTAGCTACATTGTTATTACATGTATTGCTAAAGTGTAACTACACAGTTATTAATGATATTATAACATGAGAGTGAATTTGCATTCTGTGTGAACAAGCTTGAGTTTGCACTTCTAACCCTTTTCTGTTTGTTTTAAAGAAAAAAAAGTATCAAAGCCAAAGTGTATGCTGAACAAAAACTCAAATTCAAATCATAGAATACTCTTCCGCATAAAGACAAATGAGTGGTGCCAGTGATGAATAATTCATATTTTGATTAGATATTGCAAAGGTTGAGTCCTTTTATGAGAATGTAATGCAGGTAATGCAGTTGTGCCCGTCACATAACTCAATTATTACATAGTTTACATAATTAAAGAAAATACCCTCCCCCAAGCCTGAACGCTGCACTAACTGATGAATAAATAAAAGAATCAAAGCTCCCATGAGTCCACGATGAGCTTCCGAGTTCCTCAGGCACTTACTAAAGCGTTTTAATTCGTGGGAATCCAACGTATGGTCCCCAGGGAACAAACCAGGGGACTAAAGTCATTTGGATATTTTAAAAACGTCAACATGGCTGAAAAAAAGAGACCTGCCATGAGCAAATACATTCTCTGGCTGTCGCACTTTCCATCTCCCAGCAGAGAAACATGGTGGCTGCCAACATGTGTTTATTCAGCTTTGATGTGTTCTTTTAGGAGCTTTCACGTCTCGTCGTGTCGGGTTTCCTCTCAGTGCGCAAAATCTCTCCCTACAGTTCTTCCCACATCGACTCACTCTGATTTGCATCTCCTAATTGATACGAACACCAGAAGTCTGCTGGCTGTTTAAGCTGGAAGTTGCTCTCCTCTGAGATAGTCCCGGGATATTTATGGATAAAAAGCTGATGAGATAATACTTTTGATGAAACTTTGATTAACGTAACTTGGCTCCATTTAAATGAAGTTTTTGTTCAGTTCTGATGTTGCACATTTAATAATACAGTGAAAAGTCTTGCATTTTTAAAAATTAGATTCCCAGTTATGTATAATACATAAAAAATGCAGTGACGCACTCATTGTCCACTTTAATGGAAATGCTTAATTGTATCTTTCTACTCACCGACCACTCACTTTATGAACTCAACTTACTGTATCTTAAACAGAACTGTGCAGAAGTCAGAGACCAGACTTTTGCTGGTGTCATTTCCTGACAGAATGGCCATTGTGTACGAAGTCGTAAGGTTTTGAGTATCAAAAATATATTTAACAGTAAAAGGCCTCCAACAGATATTTCTGAGGAGATACACCATAATCCACTTATACATTGTTAGAAACAAAGCTTCAGTGCAGTACAGGTCCAGTACAAACAATGTTCCTCAAAGATACAACAGTGGTTTTAAGGTCAAATTGTATTTTAAATAAGTAAAATACCTTTAGATAACCTAATGTTTTAAAATGGAACAGTAAAATAAAAAGCTTGGAGACGAGATGGGTGTGTGGAGTCAATACAGTTTAGAAAATATCATTTGAATGTATTATGGTACAGTTATGTTCCCTGACTAAAGGTACTGAGATGTACCACCCCAGTGACAAGAGGAGCACTTGCCCCTAAGATACCTTTTTATTTCTGAGAGTGTCAGTAATGAGAGAGTAAAACAGGTGGTACAGTCATACTTTGGTATAAAAGAAGCATCATGGAAAGGCCTAACCAAGGATGGGTCATGGCTCAACACTTCACAGAAAATAAAGTTTAAAAATAATCTTCCTCAGTAATCAGTTGCAAGGAATTTAGGTATTTCCCTATGCACAGTGCTTAGTCACATGAAAACATTAATGGAAACCTGGAGACTAAACACCATCAGTCGCTGCATACACTAGTACAGATTAAGATTGTATTAGGCACGATGTAAAGCCAATATCAAAAGTTTCCAGAAATTATGTTGATTTTTCTCAGCATATGATCTGAAATTCTGATGCACAGTGGAATGTGTACTGTGGTTTCCACTACTGCGATGTACTGGTGTCAACCTTTCAGATTGGTTATGGAAATAATGGACGTTGTGTTCTCCGGGTCCCCAAAAAAAAAAAGAAAAAAAAGAATCCAGACTGTTATGTAAAGCATAAAGTTTATAAGCCAGAATCCATAATGGTATACTGAGGAATACTTGTGGGAAACCTGCTCACCTGTGAAGACACTAAGACTGGCATGACAAAATTAGTACTGAACAAATATTTAGAGCAACATGCTGCCTTCTAGACAACGTCTTTTTCAGAGATGTGTATGCTTATTTCAACATAACACTAGGAAACATTCTGCGCAGTATGGCTGCATAATCAGAGAATCTGGTTGCTATTGCCTGTGCCTGCCTGCAATTCAGAATTGTCATTGAAAATGTGTAAATGAACAATGTACAGCCACAGATTAATCTGACAGACAAATGGCAAATTCTGATTACAATTTGATCAGTTTGTATATTCAGCAGCCAAATGATAATTAGGTGCTGGTTAAAGAAATGGTGATTGTTTAATTGATTTGTATATGGAATAATCTACCATCAAATATTTAAAATTTAAAAGAACCAGTGGTAAGCATGTTACTATCCCAATTTTATGGAATGTGTTACAAACTTCAAATTTGTAATGAATTTATATTTACAAAATATAAAGCAAACAAACAAAAAAAATCAATTAAGTTCATAAGGTAAACCATATATATATATATATATATATATATATATATATATATATATATATATATATATATATATATATATTTTTTTTTTTTTTTTTTAATTTAGCACAGGTCAAATTGAATGTACTAATTATCATTTCCCATCTTGTCCCAACATTTTAGAATTGGATTATAAATGTAAATGACCTGTTTTGATTGGCTGTACTGTGTTGTGCCTTTTTAAAAAAGCAGTCTGGGCTGAAACACTCCATATAACATATGTGTCAGGCCCCAGTCCTTTCAGGTTCCCATGACATCATAAAAACAATTCATTTAAAATGAGTTTTGCAGCATAATTTCCAGATATGGATTATATCGACTGGGAAGGGAATGGTACACTTTGAAACTTGGATGTACTTCCTGAATATTAATTTTTGTCACAATAAATAAATAAATAATGTTAATAATTAAGGACCCATAATTTGGGTCGTTAAAGCAAAAAGGGCCATGCTAACTTGTTTCCACTAACTTCCATTCACTTTTGGCTTTAGCTTTTTGGCTAAAAGTCAGACAAAGTTCTCTCATTCTCTCTCATGGGCTCAGTCCACATTGCATTTTAAAGTTATCTCTACTTTCAGTGACCTCAACTGACCACTTCCAAGACTATGACATTGCCTTAAAAACCATTTTCTTTGTTCCTGAGCCTCTTTCAAGAGACCTCGGCAACAGGCCTGTTCATAAATATTCAGTAGTGCTTCTAGCCCACCACCTAGAGTGAAAATCAATGCTGTGGTAATGAACCTGAAGAGAAGCTTTGTTTCAAAACCAGCATCACCAACCAGCATGCCAATAGGAGATGCCTCACTGATGGAGGGTTCCAGGGGGACTTTCAGTGGGTTATCAGCATCAGAAGGGACTGCTTCCTGTCTCTCTGGAGCTCAAATACCCTACATTACCCAGACAAGAATGGAAATAAATGCTTGTTTAACTGATTTGTATGTAGAAAAATCTGCCATTGAATCATTAAAATTTATATGGCAGTGAGGTGAGAGTGGAATGGGAGTTTGATTGGATGTCAGTGTCAGTCAGCGCTGCAGCCTGACTCAGGGCTAGGAATAAATTTATGCAGTCTTAAACTGTTTTGACATTTGATGGAGTGAGTACGTTGCACTGCGTTCATGTGTTTTCCTAAAATGCTCTCCAAAGTAACGTTATTTCATTACTTCTGTTCAAAAAAGCCTGTTAGCTATAGAACTGTGGTGTTTTTCAGTTGTTTTTTTTTTTTGCTTTTCAGGTGAATATTATATAACATGGTGTGGCATTTAACATGGTGTGACCCATATACATCATAAGCATATTTCAGCCTGAGTCCTTGCTCCCCTCCACTCATTAGATAAAGCTGTGGTACTATTTTTTTTTTTCTTCTACAGAAAAGACTAACGTTCACATTTCAAGA
The DNA here is from genome assembly GCF_015220715.1 of Pygocentrus nattereri. NCBI lineage: Eukaryota > Metazoa > Chordata > Actinopteri > Characiformes > Serrasalmidae > Pygocentrus > Pygocentrus nattereri. The sequence goes on along the minus strand of NC_051216.1, from coordinate 10,988,548 downwards.
ATTTCCTATTACCTGCTTCATTTTAAACCTAATCACCCTGCAATCAACAATTGTTCACAGTCAAATTCTGTTTTTGTGCCTTGGAAAAGAATAAAGTAAATGTCAGATTTTGAATGGGAGAAGGAAAGAAACTGGTATTACAAGCTTGCAGCTGCTGTAGGCATATTTACTTTGGGGGCAGCCTCATGACCGGAAGGTCGCCGGTTCAATCCCCAGAGCCGACAGCACAGGACTGAGGTGTCCTTGAGCAAGACGCCTAACCCCCAACTGCTCCCCGGGCTCTGCGGATTGGGCTGCCCACCGCTCCGGGCAAGTGTGCTCACTGCCCCCTAGTGTATGTGGTGTTTCACTTCACAGATGGGTTAAATGCGGAGTTGAAATTTCCCCATTGTGGGACTAATAAGGGTCTCTCAATCTTTCATCTCAGTATTGTTTTCACATACCCACATACAGAAATGTGCTAAAAGGTGCATTTTAAGTTTTACCACATTTTGAAATGGAATAAAATACTGAATGCCATAATACAGAATTATCTGTACTTGCCAGTCAGGAAATATAATCCTGGGATTCCTAATAGTTTTCCAGCATTTTTTTTTTTTTTATTTTTGCAGACATTTTGCATTTTGTCTTTTGTTTTGTTCTGTGTCACCTCCCTGGTCCTGGCCTATTATGTCCTCCACCTGCCTATAGTGCTACCCCTCATTAGTCCCAGGTGTTCCTTGTTTCCCCTCAGTGTATTTATACCCCTGTGTTTGTTCAGTCTCCTGGTCTTGTTTCTGAACTCTGCTAAATCTGATTTAAATAACAGCAACTCACATTTGCATCCTGGCTTCTCACTTCAAATGTTACAATCTAATTTTACATGTTTTTTTGTCTTGTTTTTTTTTATTTGGGTTGTAGCTCTGTTCTGATCTAGTCTAGGGTCTGGCCATAATATAATAGTGTGGTGCAAGATGTGTGTGTGTGTGTGTGTGTGTGTGTGTGTAAGAATGAGACAAAAAATAGCAAATGGCTCTAAATGGCAAATCTAAAGTGTATTTTATCAAAGGTATGCCAGTTTTTTGGCCAAATCCAAAACAAACATGACCCGCACTAACTAAGAAAAATACTAACTAAATTTGACTAAATCAAAAAAATAAACAAAAGACAAACACCTTAACCGACTTCCTGACACAAAGCACAGACAAAGCCAAAACCCATGCAAAATGGCAGCCAAACCACCTGTTGAAGCTTTTTACAAAACTACAAAAGGGGAATTTATATACAAACCAGATGTGCATTTCCTGAAGGAACTGCAAGAGTGCTTGAAAAGAGCTGTGTGTGTGTGTGTGTGTGTGTGTTTCTGTGTAGGTGAACAACACCTCCTTACGTTTGTGTGTGTGCTTGTGTGTGTGTGTGTGTGTGTGTGTGTGTGAGGGAGAGATGTATGTGTTGGGGGGGTCATTCAAATTAGCTGTCACTCTGTTATTATGCAGCTCTTAGTGGAGAAGCCTTGTTTGAGTCTGATTTGCACCCTCTGAACAAACAAACAGTCATAACTCGGGAAATGTTTACTTTATTACTTAACCGGATAGATGGTATGAGATAAGACCCCCTGAGGATTATTTTGGTGTAATGTCATGTGTATTGAGAAGAAAATGTCTGAGTTACGACAAGTTAAACACAGAGAAAATCTTGAAATAAGCAGATTCTGATGTTGAGAAATTTACATGGGCGTGAATGGGACAGTTTTCTGTGCCTAGTGCCAAACAAATCCTCATAACTCTAAAGCTAATTGATACAATTAAGAGATATTTTGAGATTAAATATGTATGTGTATGTATATATATATATATATATATATGTATGTATATATATATATATATATATATATATATATATATATACATATTTGTGTAACAAATAGTGATTTTCTGGATGTTTGTGTTTTTGTTTACCCATTTCCAAGCCTCTCCTCGAGGAAGCCCAGTATTATATGTAGTTAAAAAGCAGCTCCTGGTTTGACCAATCAATGCTTCAGTAAATTGAGCTTATGATGTAATTGATGATATAAACAAGTCTCTTGTTAGAGTTAGAAGTCCACAGCCAGAGATCAATCAAACAAGCAAACAAATAAGTGACAGCAAGCAAGTGAGAAAAAGCTGTTACAAGAGGACTTATTTGTTCTTTCTACCAGATGATGTCGTAACAAACTAGAGCATGGACTTGAGTATGGACTAGAAAGAGTGGGGGTGAGTTCAAAACATGGACTGAATCACAAAATGAGGCTACAACTGGGGAGACAGAACAGAGGCACAGACAAAACAGCAACACAGAATATGACACAGAATACATATACACTGTTTTCCACCAGGCAGAATGATACAGCACAGTTACAAATTATGAGAACTATCTGTGCCTGCACCTTAAAGCTTGGTATGCTTGCAACCCCAGCATGAATGATAATCAAATTCAGCACGGGTACTCAGGTGCAGCATGGCTCATTTGCCAGTGGAAATGATGACAAAATGCTTGCACGTGTATTTGTAACTATGCTGCACTGCCAGGTGGAAAGATAGTCATCTTCATAGACACAAGGAAAATCTGCTGTAATGCTTTATTTGCAGTGGTGCTTCAAAGTTTGTGAACTTTCTCCTAATAATAGAAAAAGAGAACTAAATGAAACAAATCACACAGATATTAGACTTGGCCATCTATTTATTGAGGGAAATGATCCAATATTACAGATCTGTAATATTACAGCAGATCATTTGAAGGTGAAATAAGAGTCATATGTTTTCAATCAATGCAATGGCAATCAGGTGTGAGTGACCACCCTGTTTTATTTCTCTCTTAGAGTTTGGACTCTACCAATCCACAGTCTGACAGGTATACAAATGGCAGTAATTCAAGACCACAGTTATGCTAATTAATAACTAATCATCTCAACGATTTATCAGTCTACTCACGCTTTAGCAGGGATTTCTGATTGCAAAAATGCTGTTTGATGAGTTCCTCTTTACATCTGATGAATATGCAGTGATAGTACAAATTGTTTGTGTTTTTAATGTAGAGCAGGGTTTTTTAATTAAAATTCAATAAGGTCCAGTCAAAGAAAAGGTCCAGAACATCATAACGTCATGATTCAGTGCCATCCACTGTAAACTGAAGTAACCGAGTAGGTATATCGACATCTTATACAGTCAACAACTGAATGTTGAATCAAATAAAGTACAATTCAGCAATATTTCAACATTTGTCAGTTTTCTCTTTTAGAGCCGCCATGTAAAATAATCTGACTCACTTTCTTTTCCGACTGCTGTCTCATTCGCCCCCCCGGGTCAGATCGACAGATTGGCTGAGTAGCGTCACGTGTGATTTTTATAATGCATGCAATCGGTCTGTGTGTTTACCAGGCCACTAAAGCTACTGTAAAGGCTAGAAAGGTTACGCTGATTAAAATAGGACCACCCAGTCGAAATGGCATAATTCTCCTTTGTTTATTGGTTATAGGTCCAGGTCAATGTCTGGGTCCGGACTCGGACCGTGGTCCGCCTATTAGTGACCTCTGATGTAGAGGGTAAGTTTTCTAAAAGTATTATGTAACAGCAAAAATACAGTAAAATGTAACAGCATTCTGAATATTGCCTTTACAAAATGCAACATGTGCTGAGTATGATCACTTAACGTTTGCAGTCTAAATACACATTCTGAATACTGGTATTCCGTTACGTCCCAATCCTACACATTTCTACAACCTAAAAATGTGTACTGAAAATAATGATAATAATAAAAATAGGTTATTTTGGGCATTTTAATAGGTTAATAGCCGTTCTTGTTACTTTCAGAGCCCACCAGTATTGTTTCATCATTGTTTTGTCAAAATGTTTGTAACAGTATGTCACGCATTTGGAACCTCCTGTGGAGGAAGTGAACACAGGAGAACACACAACGCTCCTATCAGAGATCACAGTCTCCTGATTACTGACTTTGTTCACCTGTCTTGTATATCATGTGACTCTTAGCATAGAGTACTTAAGCCCGGGCTTTTAGCCTGTCCTTTGCGAAGCATTGTTTTCTTGGAGACTTAATTGTTTGATTGTTTATATGGTTTTCGACTTCATGTTTGACTTCTGACTTCTGCCTCGCCCTTTGTGTACCTTTGCCAGTGTTATTGGATTCATGTTTTTGTGAACTTTGCCTGGACTTTGACTTCATGTATGTTTTGCCCCTTTGTGACGACTGTTGTTTTACCTTTATCAAATCACCTTCGTCTCTCATCCGCGTTCGTCTGCGACTCTGTGAACCTTATACAGTAACTATTTTGCTTTTAATCCCAATTTTCAACAAGCCGGACTTGCTAGAGCATTTGAAAAGCTGAATTAGTAATGTGCTAGAAAATGTTTGAAACTTATTTATGAACATATTCTATCTTTAAATCCTCAAAGAACAGCAAAGATTTTAGAAGCTCCTTTAATAAAGGGTGGATTAGGCCAATATCTTCTTCCAAGACCATGCTGGGAAGATAGCAGCATTTGTTTTTTATAGCATTAGAAATGCACTGTTTTCAAAATACTTATAAAGCCAGTCTAACCGTGGGAGCTTTGGCTGTATAAGGCTAATACATTGAAACACTGTCTAAAGCACAGTTTTAAACAAACTGCCAACCTCCCTGTGGTCAAATGAATGCTTTAATTTTAGAAAATACTATTCCGATGAAGCAGTCACAGCTTAAGACCTCATGTCTTTATCTTACTAGAATTGGACATGAAGCTGTATATACATTTATGATAAGCAGAAACACATTGTCACTGTCGCTGTTGTGATTTTTACTTTTATGCATCATTTGGGCTCAGCAACTCTCCTTTACATTGTGTGAAAATTTCATGATGATTGGACAAACAGATATGCTCCCTCTCGTTTTTGCCCTCTCCTGTAAAGTTACCATTTTGGAGATACTTGTTTTTCATTGGACAGCGATGATATTTACAATCCTAGACATATTTTTATGTACTTGAGGTTGAACTCAGACTTGCACATTTTGCTAGAATACCTTGCCGATTAGTATTCTGTGCACACGTTATTTCAATTTATTTAAAAAGTGCAGAATGTTAACTTTATATTATGCTGGCATTTTTTACAGTGTAGGAAGACAAGCTGAGACAGAGCTAAGAGAGCACGCTACTATTAGCAACACCCTGGTAAGCCATGATCTCAGCCCCCATGGGCCAAATGCAAGTTGTAGACGTAAAAAGAACAGCAGAGACAAGGTGAAAGACACTGCCCCTTTAATTTAACAGCAAGCCATAACATGGGCCTGAGCAAAAAGCAGGAATGACCTTTACCCTTCTGTTTCTGCTAGCCAGCCAGTAATCCCACAGCCTCTTATTCTGACATTGACTCAACGTTGGCTTCGCCCAAACATATTGCTTCCAGCAACTGCACAAAATGTGCCCTGGAATTTACTTTTTTACTCAGAGTTCAGAGATTTGCGAGATGTCCAAATGTCACCATGTGATTCAGCAAAAGGATTAATACGTTTCTAGTAATAATCTTCACTGTTGTGTCTCCCTGAAACTGGGCAGGATGTACATTGTGAATAAAATATGAATTATAAAGATAAATAAGATGCATCTGTGATGTACAATACACAATGTGAGTATAACATGTAAGTTACAGAATAATGCCAGTGTAATACCATTAGAAATAAAATGTATAACGTATATAAAAAAGTGTATATATAAATTATATTTCCAAAAGTATTCGCTCATCCGCCTTCACACGCATGTAAATTTGAGTGAGATTCCATTCTTAATCCATACGATATAATATGATGTCTGCCCATCCTTTGCACCTATAACACCTTCAACTCTTCTGGGGAGGCTTTCCACAAGGGTTAGGAGTGTGTTTATAGGAAATGTTGACCGTTCTTCCAGTAGAGCATTTGTGAGGTCAGACACTGATGTTGGATGAGAAGGCCTGGCTTACAGTCTCCACTCTAATTCATCCCAAAGGTGTTCTATCAGGTTGAGGTCAGGACTCTGTGCAGGCCAGTCAAGTTCTTCCACACCAAACTCGCTCATCCACGTCTTTATGGGCCTGTTTTGTGCATTAGTGTGCAGTGATGTTGGAACAGGAAAGGGCCATCCCCAAACTGTTCCCACAAAGTTGGGAGCATGAAAATCATGTCCAAAATCTCTTGGTGCTGAAGCATTAAGAGTTCGTTTCACTGGAACTAAGGGGCCGAGCCCAACTCCTGAAGAACAGCCCCACGCCATGATCCCTCCTCCACCAAACTTTACACTTGGCACAAAGTCAGACAAGTACCGTTCTCCTGGCAACTGCCAAACCAGACTCATCCATCGGATTGCCAGATCGAGAAGCCTGATTTGTCACTCCAGAGAGCACATCTCCGCTGCTCTAGAGTCCAGTGGCGGTGCTTTACACCACTGCATTCAACACTTTGCATTGCACTTGGTGATGTAAGGCTTGGATGCAGCTGCTCAGCAATGAAGCTCTCTATGCTGTTCTTAAGCTAATCTGAAGGCCACATGAAGTCTGTAGCAATTGACTCTGCAGAAAGTTGACATCCGCTGATCCCGCTCTGTCATTTCACATGGCCTATCACTTCATGGCTGAGTTTCTGTCGTTCCCAATCACTTCCACTTTGTTATAATCCCACTGACAGTTGACTGTGGAATATTTAGTAGTGAGGAAATTTCACGACTGGACTTGCTGCACAGGTGGCGTCCGATCACAGTACCACGCTGGAATTCACTGAGCTCCTGAGAGTGACCCATTCTTTCACTAATGTCTGTAGAAGCAGTCTGCAGGCCTAGGGGCTCGGCTTTATACACCTGTGGCCATGGAAGTGATTGGAATACCTGAATACAATGATTTGGATGGGTGAGTGAAGACTTTTGGCAATATTGTTTGTGTGTGTGTGTGTGTGTGTGTGTGTGTGTGTGTGTGTGTGTGTGTGTGTGTGTGTGTGTGTGTGTAAAATATATACATACACACACACACACACACACACACACACATACATACATACATATATATATATATATATATATATATATATATATATATATATATATATATATATATATATATATATATATATATATATATACACACCGATCAGGCATAACATTATATCTTTATTTCTACAATCATTGTCTATTTTATCAGATCTACTGTAGTCCATCTATTCTTCTGCATACTTTGTAAGAACCCATTTTACCCTGTTCTTCAGTGGTCAGGACCCCCATGGACCCTCACAGAGCAAGTACTATTTGGATGTTGGATCATTCTCAGCACTGCAGTAACACTGACGTGGTGGTGGTGTGTGAGTGTGTGTTGCCCTGGTCTGGGTGGATCAGACACAGCAGTGCTGCTGGAGTTTTTAAAGACCTCAGTGTCAAACATCCGGCCAACAGCGTCCTGTGGGCAACGCCCTATGACCACTGATGAAGGACTAGAGGATGACCAACACAAACTGTGCAGCAGCAGATGAGCTGTCGTCTCTGACTTTACATCTACAAGGTGGGCTGACCAGGTAGGAGTGTCTAATAGAGCAGACACTGAGTGGACACAGTGTTTACAACTCCAGCAGCACTGCTGTGTCTGATCCACTTGTACCAGACAATGAGCCTAGAAGCAAAGAAGTGGTCATACTATGTACAATGTAAGAGAGTGAGTGCAAGGAACGCAACATAAAATCAAAATAACTGCAAGACAACATCCAGCCTAATGTAACCGCAATAAAAGTGTGGAGACAAAATAAGATAAAACAAATCAGAGACGACGTCTGAGATTCACAGATTATTTTACGTTTTTGCCCTTTCCGATCAGCTGTATTGCATACGACACTCTCCAAATGAGTATAAATGACCTAAATAAAAGCAGACTGATAATCAGTAGGCTTTAATATATATGTTATGTTATGTCTGGGTGATGAGCAAACAGAATTTCTGATGTTATTTGCATTACATAAGCAAATAACCAGTGTAATGAGTTTTCTGCCAATCGGCTTGGGTCCTTGTGACTCAGGGTCTCTTAAATGTCTTCACATTGATAAATATTCCAAACAGCTCCCTGCTCTTTGCCTCATGAATAAAATGCCAGTGTTTAAAATGCCCTTTTGGCACATTGCTGTTTCTCCTTTTTGCTCAGACTATTTTTTAAAGCTGGCATTAATCTTTAGAAGTGAAAAATATCCTTTGCTGTCCATTGCTGATGATTTCTGTTCAACACAACTGCTCAAGCTTTATCATTATGTCTTTTTGTACATGTGGCAGTGAGTGCAGCGCTTGAGCTATCAACCTCAACTGGGGTAAGAAAACTACTAAATGGAAACCGAGGCTTCAGAATTGAGTTGTTTGAAAACAGATTTCCCACTGTAAGTTTTACAGACTCCATCATGTAAAGGCCCTAATAACATATAGTACTGTGCAAAAGTCAAAGACCACCCTTCTTCTTCTTCTTTCGGCTGCTCCCTTTAGGGGTCGCCACAGCGGATCACCTGCCTCTATCTTGCCCTATCCACTGCCTCCTCTACTTTCACACCAACCATCTCCATGTCCGCCTTAACTACATCCATAACCGCCCTTCATTTATATTATTTCCAGTCAAAACAGCCAATAAGTACGTTATTCATTTCAAGTCTGGAAAATATGCAAAACGTGAATTTAACACAAAATGACATAGAAAGCTCATCAACCAAATACATATAATTTTTTTTCACTATTTGGTGTGTCCATTCTTTGCCTTCATTACAGCTCCCATTTTTGTCAAGAGACTTTCAGGTTTTAAAAATAATTTGAGGAGACTCAAAGTTCAGTCTTAGAAATTAGTTGAATTTTCTGCTTCAAACACATTCAGTGATGTTACCATCTTTACTCTGGAGTGGACGATGCATTGTTCTGATATCACCAGCATCTTCTTTGTTTCATTTTCTTTTTGCCTTTTTTCTTTTCTGTTACATTTCCTATATTCTATATTTATTATATTCTTTTTTCTATATTTCCTTTTTTTCAGCTTCGTAACAGCCACACTTCCTTTCAGACCCCATAGCACTGAGTCATCTTCTCACAGTGGAAGGATGGACAGAAACACCTGTGGATGTTTTCAGATTGGAAGCATTTGATTTTCTCCTCTCTCTCAAAGATGGATGCTTTACGTGCTGCTTATCTGATAGGGACAGTTTCGGTGGTCTAGCAGGTCTTACATGGTTGTTAGGACTCCCAGTTTCAATTTTGGGAATTTATTTCTAATTTCGTCTGAAATTTGTCCTGAAAAATGATTGTAATTCATGCCTTTTTTGACTGAAACAAATGCAGGGAAGCCTGTGTAGGCCAATTGCAGTACTTTACATAAGGAATACTCCTTATTTGTTGATACATGAAGCTATTGATCATTTAATTACAGAAAATATTAATGCAGTGAATTGTAATTTTATTCATATACATTCTTTGTCAACCGTCTACACTTTTCAAGAAATGACTAATAAAAATATAAAGGATAAGGTTTTCTTTTCTTAAACCAAGACTGTACACAACAACAACTTGAATGCAGTGTTAATTGAAAGTTGCACTTTTGACAAAATTTCCATGAACTATGAATGAGAAATGGCTATTATCAAATTCCACTATGCTTTTCCTATTACCAGAAACAACGTCTGTTGTGTACAAATTATGTGTGAAAAACAGATTTAAGAAAAAACTGCCTCATTTGACTGTGATCATCACTGAACAACAACGCACTGTCATTGCATAGGTGCACTGTTCTTTTGTTAGGCCGTATCTAATTTATAGCCCTATAATTCAACACCACCAAGACAAACATACAGTCTGTGGTGACCATGTGCAGGACTTCATTAGAGTTTTTAGGGTTTTTTTAGGAAAGTGCACAGTGGAGAGCTTGAGATCATTTCTGAAAGGTGCAGCGAGGTCAACTTGGACGGCGTGCTGGCAGGCAGGATCTGTCATTCAGGCCTGGATAGCATCTGATTGCTCAGAGGGCGCTGGCCGCCAGCTGTCCTCATGATAGCCTTGATTTCCAGGTGACAGACTGCCTGGACATGACGATCCACTGAACCAGAATCAGCCGTCCCGTTTTAGGGGAAGGGGATCCCCGTTTTAAATACCAATCTGTCATCTTCCTGAAGCGAATGAGATAAGTAACAGGAATGTGATGAGACTTTGTGACCTTTTACATTCTCGGAAATGAAGATGCTGCAATGCTTGAACAAAAGCACTAAGAATAGGTTGCGATAGTGAATGGAAGCACAAGTGACTGTACTAGCTGTTACCGTGTTATGAAATTCTGAGAATGTCAAAGATTTCATCTTAACTTTGCACTGCATGATTAAATCAATAATGCCACATGTCCGCTACTGCAGCTTATGTTCTTAACAAAAATCACCTAGATTCATCTAACCATATATATCCAACAATAAAAAAGGGAAATGAAGCTTATGCATTCAGTGCCATATAAAATGAGTAACTCGCTGTAATGCAAATTACACATTTGCTGGTAAGACACCCAACAACTAATGTCACTGAATCTGTGGGTCCACTTAAGCAGTCAGTACTACTTTATATTAAATGTGTTTCTATCTGCTCGAAACCACATTAGCCAGTGCCTGTTATCGACTTACTTAAAGTCTTTACGCTTCAATTCAATTAGGGACAGCGCTTCCCCTAACTGCTCTCTGCTTGAGCTCTTGTCTGAGTTACAGTGTTTGTAAAGCGCTGCTGTTTCGCCCAGACCGTGGACTGTGTCTGTGTCATGTCTTTCTATCCAAGAGTCTGTTCAGGCTTAGAACAGAGATAACCAGGCAGTCATGCTGGCTTTGCTCTAGAGTAGCCAATTCATTGTTGTTCTTCAAAAGTCTAGTGCCGCAGGCTCGACAGTGACCAAGAGTGAATGGCCATCCTTAGCTGCTGAGCGAGGCTGGCAGTCTTTCTAGAGAAACTAGCAGTGCAAACTGGCATGAGGTTGATATCAATGGGTTGCTGTGTTGATGGAATATGATGTAAAAAGTCAGTGGGATCTGATGAGGTTCCTTCAAAGCAAATAAAACTCAGTTACTCTTGTCAGCAGAAGAGCTTTTCCAGCACAGGGAAGATGTTTTGTAAAATTTGAGTTGAATAAAGACACGGATCTGACTGAGTAGGTCAGTCTGAGCATTAGGTGGTTGAATTATTTTCACAACCGATGCATAAGACCTTTAAGAAGCATCTCGCATGATAAAATACAACACTTTTCTCCTTCATGATTAATGCATTCAATGGTCTGCAGCTTCCCAATCTGCTCATCAAAAAGTTTTACAAATGCAAACAACTTTGCAATAAACCATAACTATTGCAACCATTAAAAACGGTCAATTAAATAAAGCTTTGAGTAATTGTACTTTTTTTTCCATAGAATTTTACTCCAGAACAAGTGGGAGAAACAGTGGGAGAAAATGGATCTGTTCCAAGAATAACTGCTTACTTAGACAAACAAGCTTATAATTAAAGCTAATTAATAACGAATAGCTTGACACTGAGAGGATGCTTACTGCTGAAAGCAATCTCATAAAAACATAAACAACAATAATGAATAACAATCAATTACATCACACCTTTCTTTCTTTTTTTTTGTTGTTGTTTTTGATTACTTTACAAGGAGACCTCAAGCAAATGTGCTGACATATAACTGTGGAGTCATAAACATTGAATATAGATATAAACACATGTGTTGTTGCAATCGGAACAAAATCTCGTATCTCCATTTTTGCTGCTTTTTCAGTTTTTGGCATAATTTGAAAATGCCTGTTACTCTTTACATTGTATGTAAATTTCATGACAAAAGAAACTGCCCAAAATGGGGGTAAAACAATCTGGTCCCATTGACTTACCATTAAAATTACCATTCTGGAGGTATGAGGTTTTCTTCAGTGATCTAGGTGGTTGGGATAGTGTAGTGGTTAACACCTCTGCCTTCTACACTGTAGACTGAGGTTCAATCCCCACCTGGGTAAGCCCCCTACACTATACCAATAAGGGTCCTTGGGCAAGACTCCTAACACCACCTTGGCCTACCTATGTAAAAATAATCAAATTGTAAGTCGCTCTGGATAAGAACGTCAGCCAAATGCTGTAAATGTAAATGTATTGAATATAGACATGCACTCATGAGAGAAGATCAACCAACCAACCAAAGACTGAGAACTGGTTAGACTACAAACTATTCTCAGTGTAAGGCCTTCTGTTAAGTCCTCATTAAGCCTTTTTTCAATAAAAAGTGAAACCCATGATATTTAAAAATGCAGATTTATGTATGAAACATTTTATGATGTTATCTAAGTAATTGGAAGCCATAAAAAAGAACTTTCAGATATATCGAGAATGATGAACAAGGCTGTAGATGAGTACAGAAAGCTGTAAATCACTGAAAACAAACATTAAGTTAGAATATAATCACTGATGAGAATGATTTGTATTTCTGTAGTGGTCAAATGAGACAAATGAGACGCCAAAATGATGAGCAGCTGAAATCCTGTATCAAACGATAACAGGAAAACAATTATTAATATAACAAGTCATTCCAAACTTTTAAATCATAATGGATATACAGAACAATATACGGTACAGCATATAGCTAAAAAAAAATCCACAAAACAAAATGCCTTCGCAATTCAGCAAGTGTCAGCCTATACCAAACAACAAAAGCTGAAAATAATAGGTTCTATTTTTTTGCCAAGGATGCAGAGTTATAAATTGTAGTTTCTAGTAGCAGCAGGATCCAACATTATACTTCTCTGAAATGACTAATCCATATGAATTTATCTCCTGTCTCCAAAGATGCAGCCCAGGATACATACCACAAAGCTGCAATTCATATCGACAAACACATTTAGCTGAGAAGTATTGTTGAAACAAATGGTCAATAGTGTGTCGGAGAGATGTTTGAAGAGCTAATAACAATGTAGTGCTGCTGAAGTAAAGACATCCAGCTGGCGAGGAGATTACAGACAGAGCCTTGAATCAGAGGAAGGCTTAAATGGTTAGGAGATTCATCCTTATGAGTTGGTGGATCAGCTCAGTCTGTCTTCCAGGCACTTGTTTTGAAACATCCTGTTTACCTGTTCGCATCTAAAACAACAGGGAGAGAGAGGACGGTTGGCACTCCAGTCCCCACCATCCAGCTTATTTCATCAATGTTGTTCTCCAGCTGTTCTACCTGTCAGATTTCTCTTCTAAATCACAGTCATTACGATAAAGAGTAGCAGCATGAATCCCTGCCACACAAATCCCATCAAGCAACATGAAATCACACTACAAAACCTCAGCCGCAAACTTTCTGCGAAATATTTTCTATGTAGTCATTTACAAATGGCCGTCTTTGTAAGTGTGTCATTTTCTACATGGGAGGTGGTCAGCAGAGATTTATGTATCACCACAACTTTAGCCCTGCACTAATGCAGCATCAGTGACACATTCAGAGACTTTGACTCTGGTTGTTGACTTAAAATGGATCAACATGTGGAATTGGAGCTTTCTGTGTGCTACTGGATTTGCTATCACTATACAGAGGAAGCTCCATTTGAAGCTCCATGACACCTTTATTGTTGGATGTAAATATATGAATCGCCAACTTTGTAAGATCATGTTTATGTATCAGAATGGCAGCAATGAGAAAGCACATTATTACAGGAGAAGATTCAGTTAAAGATTTGCATGTTTGCATTGTAAAAATTCTGCACCTCATAGTGGCATGTGACTGTGTTACTGTTGAAGATGAGTGATTTTAGAGGACAGCTTTATCAGTGTAGATTCTTCACCCAAGTGGAAAAACCCAAGCTTTTATTTTGTGTTGTATAGTACTGGATTTGTCTGGAATTCAACAAGATGTGTGGCGTTAAATTGAACTCTTTATGGAGTGTTCCACTCACAACTGCAGCCGCATTAGAGCTTGTGGTACAGAATGTTCCATTGCAGCTCCTTTAAAGACAATGGAACATCCAGTTTGCTGTCATCCAAACATGTGAACGCAGCATAAAGGACTGAAAAGATCGTCCCTGTTTGGTGGTATGTGGTGTGGATGTACTAGTCTTTGTATAAAGATACAAATTAGCAAGTGTGGGCAGTTTTAGCAGGGTGGTGCAGTGGACAGTGCTGGCACCTCACAGCAAGAAGGCTTTGGGTTTGATTCATTAAACTGCCCCTAGGCATGAGTGTGAATGTATATGTCTGTGTGTCTGCCATGTAATGGACTGGCAACCTGTCCAGGGTGTTTCCTGCCCTCTGCCCAATGAGTGCTGGACCAGGCTTCGGTGTCAGGAGGATAAGCGGTTTAGGTGATGAGTGGGTGGGCAGTTTCATTTACAATGGTATGAAAACAATACATTTGAATGTGCTGCAACACAACTGATTAAAAAGAGAGACATTCAAAGCATGTTCCCCAACAATTAGCAAAAGTATTCAATTTCAATAATACCTGGGTAAAGCAGAAATCTTCCATTGCGATGTATACGTATAATAACAAAGTACAATTACTTTTGTATTTTCCATATTTCTGATTAGGCAAGATGGTTTTACAATTTGCTGAAGGAGATTTGATCGATAAGAACTCTTGCTTCAGAATGCTGGAGTTCTAAAAATGTCACGATTGGCCCCTCCCAGTTATCATTGCGCTTGTGTTTTGGTTTCAGTCTTCCATGTGCTTTTGTTTACTTGTCCATGTGCTCTCATTTATCTTCCCAGTCCAGCCCCCTTGTTTTCAGGCTCCACCCCGATTGTAACCACCTGTGTTTCTCACCTGTGTCTTGTGAATCCTCATTATCCCTGTTGTGTTGAAGCCCTGTGTTTTTCACTAGTTGTTTGTGTTTTTCCCTAGTTGTTTGTTGGTCTTTGTGTTGTTTGTATTGTTTGGTGTTTGTTTATCCTTGTGTTCATTTTTTGTCATGTCTTTACCCCGTTCGATCTGTGTTGGCTCTATGACCCTGCACTGTGTTGACCCTGATTTTGGATTTGCCCCCAATAAATCTCAATTCTCTCAGCATTTGTGTCCGCCTCCTCATCGCTCCCAAACATTACAAAGAAGTTCATTTTTATTTTTATGTGAAATGTTACATATCTTTTCTTAATCAACCAACATGCCTCATGCTTAAGTCTCTCTCGAGGAAAAAAAATAATAATAACAAATGGTAGAATTTTCCACAGGAGCTCCTTCTTCAATTATTTTTAATGACCAAGACTTAAACACACAAGGATCCAAGACCAGGTTTTATTAGAAATTCAAGACTCAAAAACAAACACACTCAAAATGAGCATAGGGGCAAACAACCCATGAACATTGTCCATAAACAAAATCCAGTGGGGAAAGTACACAGGCCAAACCAGTATTCAAACATGCACAGCTTAGACGTGAAGACAAAACACAAACAGGACTTCACAGAGACTTACTGAGCAGATGGCCTTAAGAAGGCTACTAATTACACTGATTAAAGGCAGGTGTAAACATATGCTCACAAAGCTCTTGTGAGAGGGACCTCAGGGGCAAGGAGAGGAATCTCCTGGGGCAATAGTGGCGTATTTGAAGATCCCCCATCATTGTAAGACCGCAGTGCTAAAAGTTAGAAGAATAAAATCCCGAAAGCCAATATAAAAAGTGATTGTCACAGTGTGCTAACTCCAATCTGACTCCTTTAGGCTTCATGCTTTCAACAAGCCAAACAATGAGATCATTCAGTCAGTCTTATCTATAACATTTACATTTACATTTACAGCATTTAGCAGACACTCTTATCCAGAGCGACTTACAAGAAGTGCTTTGTCAATCTAGAGAAAGTATCTTTGCTAGTTACCAATAGCTTAGAGAAAAAGACAGTCCTGAGCTCAGATACTGCTAGAGACAAATATGTCACTGCAGACACCAAGAGAAAAAGAAACAGAGTTGAATACAGAACTCTGTGCCATTCAATGCAATACAATAACAATAAGATACAATACAATAAAT
Organism: Pygocentrus nattereri; assembly: GCF_015220715.1. Taxonomy (NCBI): domain Eukaryota; kingdom Metazoa; phylum Chordata; class Actinopteri; order Characiformes; family Serrasalmidae; genus Pygocentrus; species Pygocentrus nattereri. The sequence continues at coordinate 10,972,558 of NC_051216.1, read as the reverse complement.
AAAATAAGTGCAGCTTATAATTCAATGCTCATTTAAGTGCTGTGTAAAAAGATGAGTCTTCAGTCTGCGTTTGAAGACAGCAAGAGACTCTGCTGTTCGGACAGCCAGTGGGAGTTCATTCCACCACCTGGGTGCCAGTACAGAGAACATTCTCAACGCTCGTCTTCCGTGCACCTTGAAGGATGGCGGATCAAGCCGAGCTGTACTCGAAGCACGAAGGGCTCGTGGTACAGTTCGAGATTTTACCATTGCCATCAAGTTGGTAGGGGCTGGTCCATTTTTGGCTTTGTAGGCCAGCGTTAGGGTTTTAAATCTGATGCGCGCAGCTACAGGAAGCCAGTGAAGGGAGCGCAACAATGGGGTGACGTGGCTGAACTTGGGCAGATTGAAGACTAGTCGTGCTGCCGCATTCTGGATGAGTTGCAGAGGCTTGATGGTCTGCATGGGAAGACCAGCCAAGAGTGAGTTGCAGTAGTCAAGCCTTGAGATGACCAGAGACTGCACTAGCACCTGAGTGGTCTCTCGGGTGAGGAAGGGTCGGATCCTCCGGATGTTGTACAGTAGATACCTGCATGACCGAGTCAGGTTCGCGATGTGAGTCGAGAACGATAACTGGCCATCCAGGGTCACACCAAGACTTCTTGCCTCTGCAGATGGAACAATCCGGGAGTTCTCGAATGAGATAGCAAGATCATGAGGACCTGTAGTCGCAGGGATGAATATCAGCTCAGTCTTGCTGGGATTGAGCTTCAGGTGGTGGGCTGCCATCCATGTAGAGATGTCAGGCAGGCATGCCGAGATGCGACTGGAAACCTGTGTGTCAGAGGGAGAGAAAGAAAACATTAGTTGAGTGTCATCAGCATAACAGTGGTAAGAGAAGCCATGAGAAGATATTACATCACCAAGAGAGCTAGTGTAAAGAGAAAAGAGAAGAGGACCCAGGACCGAGCCTTGGGGGACGCCAGTGGAGAGCTTGCATGGAGAGGATGTGAACCCTCTAAATGTTACCTGATAAGAGCGATCCTCCAGGTAGGACTTGAACCATTTCCATGCATAACCAGTGATTCCGAGGTTGGTGAGGGTGTCCAGAAGGATTGTATGGTTGACTGTGTCAAAAGCTGCTGAGAGATCAAGAAGGATCAGGACAGAAGATAATTTGGCCGATCTTGCAGATTGGAGGTTCTCAGTCACTGCGATGAGGGCAGTTTCTGTAGAGTGTGCTGGTTTGAAGCCAGACTGGTTGGGGTCTTGGAGCTGGTTCAGTGTGAGAAAGAGAGAAAGTTGATTATAGACTGCACGTTCAAGAACTTTTGAAAGGAAAGAAAGAAGTGATACCGGTCTGTAGTTGTTGACATTAGAGCTGTCAAGCGTGGGTTTCTTCAATTCAATTCAATTCAATTCAAGTTTATTTATATAGCGCTTTTTACAACAAGGTTGTCACAAAGCAGCTTTACAGAAAAAAACAGGTCCACGTTTCTTCAAGATGGGGAGTACTCTTGCCATCTTGAAAGTTGCTGGAACTTCACCCTACGTCAAAGACTCGTTGATGAGAAATGTGATGAAGGGCAATAGGTCCTCAGAGATTGACTGAAACAAAGCAGATGGGATTATATCCAGTGGGCATGTGGTTGGGTTACTGGACTATAACTAAACACTCTGAAGAGAGGAACTGATAGAAAGGATGGAGACCAAACCAAACTGGAAACTTTAGATTATTAAAAGCTTTCTTTTACAGTCTCCTAAGTTCTAAGTAGTAGCAACAGTACTAGGTAATTGTTTTGGATACCATGACCATATGTTCCAAGACACTTTAACTGAATTGCACTGTAATGCCCAACAGGTTTTAGCTCTTAAGTTTAGTGACCCTTATTAGTCCCAACGGGGAAATTTCACCTCCACATTTAATCCATCCATGCAGTAAAACACCACATACACCCTAGGGGTCAGTGAGCACACTTGCTTGGAGTGGTGGGCAGCCCTATCCATAGCACCTAGGGAGGAGTTGGGGGTTAGGTGCCTTGCTCAAAGGCACTTCAGTCATGTACTGTTGATCGAACCAGTGACCTTCTGGTCACAGGGCTGGTTCCTTAGCTTGACTGCGCCCACATACTTATCCACTTAAATTCAAAAGTATGTGGTACAAACTCCAAGACAATTAGTTTGGGTAAAATGCACTTAAATACGAAAACAATCAAATTAAATTAAACAGTTTCTTCAATCTTAAGAAATATGGTTCTTTAAGGGTTCTACAGTAAAAACAAGATTTACATTCTTAAATGGTTCTTTGCTTGGTGAAATGGTTCTCCAAATTGATGGAGACTGTGTTGTATATGGTTTTATTTAGAATAGCTTTTGAAAATGGTTCTATATAGGTCCGTTTATCTTTTGGTCACTCAATCATCATTTCAAAAACAGCATTGATTAGTGAGACAACTGGTTGGTTCTCATTTTTGGTTCTGTTATTGTCCGTGGAGAAATCAAGAAATAGCTTTGTTTTGTAGTTTCACAAACTAATCATGGAATCAAATTATACTACAACTAACAACAATGGAACAGAGCACCACATTTCACTCATCCAAATTTCTATCCCTTTAACCATAAATAGCCCTACAAAGTGTATGTGTGATTGCAGAAGCTCAGAAATCAGGCAGTTGAGGTTAAAAAATTACAAAGACAGAAATGATCGGACATGAATGAAGACAAGTCTAACTGTAACATTTATGGAGGCTATATGATGTGTTTTTAGAGCTGTTTTTGTATTTGATGTGTCTTTGTTCTATCTGCAAAAAACATGAATCCATATGTAGAACCGATTGGTATAGTGGTTGGGATAGTGTAAGTGGTTAACACCTCTGCCTTCTAATCTGTAGACTGGGGTTCAATCCCCACCTGGGCAAACACCCTACACTATACCAATAAGAGTCCTTGGGCAAGACTCCTAACACCGCCTTGACCTACCTATGTAAAAAATGATCAAATTGTAAGTCGCTCTGGTTAAGAGCGTCAGCCAAATGCCGTAAATGTAAATGATTCCCATACAGGACTCCCACTGTTAAATGGCGAAATGAAAGGCATGTTGCTAAAAAAAATAATGAGAAAACATATTACTGTAATGTTACACTGTCAGATGAAATTGGTTGTACTAGCTGGTATTGCTCCAGAAGAGAGATAAACCTGTTCATAGTGAGCTATCCTGGGTTCATAGTGAACCATCCTGCGTTCATAGTGTTCTTGTGGGTCCGGTTTTGAGAAAAGAGCTTTAAAGAAGCTCTATTCATAGGTGCTACTTGGCTCTGCTGCCCCCTGGAAAACTGTTGTGGTTTAATGTTTTGAATGGTGTTGTTCTACTATTGTTACAATTTCAAACTTGTAACCATAGAAGAACCCTTTTTAGGGCTATGTAGAACCCATTTCAAAAAGGTTCCATATAGAATGATATACAACACATTCTCCATCAATCTGAATGAACCATTTCACCATTAAGCATGCAGATGGTTCTTTGAGTGTTCATGGTCCTATAGCGAGCCATTGCCTTTACTAAAGAATCTTTGAAAATCATCTTTTTTAAGAGTGTACATATTAATGTGAAAAAGGACCTGGTAAAATATCTGATCAGTGGTTTATACCTAAGTACCTACATACAGAGTTGCACTGCAATGTAACATGTTTCAGAAGGAAAGTAAATTTGCTAAATTATCTAATAAATGGCATTGATACAATAAAACAACACTAAGGATCGCTGCTGTCATTTAGTTTTTATTTCTTCTTTGTTCTGCCATTTTTACCCCATAGATTCACTTCTTTTTTTGACATTTTTTCCAATTTATTTTCCTGCTTAAACATATGGTGTTACATCAAAAGTTTGTTAAACTTTCTGGTTACTTACTGTAATTTGACCCAAACAATTATACAGGCTGTTCAAGATTGTACCTTGCATATCTAGTTAGTATCTAGAACTTGCTTGGCATTTCAGTGGTATTTAATCAGACTTAGAATGAACAGTCATGTTACCCAGTATAATTACCTTGCCTCTCGTACGTCACACTTACCTAGTTAATACAAAGAATTTAAAGAAAAATCATTAGCCATGGTTTGGTTCACCCTCGGTTTTAGTGACAACATTCTTTACAACTGTTTTTAAAACAATCCCTAGTCCAGTACCTCTCGTAGCCCTGTCTCCAGTGCCTGTATTTGACGTGGCACAGGGCAGACAAATATACATACACACTCACACCTAGAGACAATTTAGCATTTCCAACTGGCCTGTCTGCATATCTTTGGATTTGGAGGAAGATACTTATGTAGACATGCAAAAGAGCATGCACAGAAAGGACCTGGGTTACCCGGCCGGGGAATCAAACCCAGGCGCTTCTTATTGTGAAGTGACAGTGCGACCCACCACACACCACCCTAAACAGAACATAGCCACATGTAATATGCAAATTCAAAAACTACTACTTAGGAAATTGAATGTTATCCACAAAATATATCCACCGTACCACTATTGCTAAATGCTTTGACTCTAAAATGTGATGCATTACTGTTCAGCATTAAGATCTCCTTTCTGAAACATTTCGTGCTATGGCACTCTAACAACCTTGAATCAGCATTTCTTTGTGACACTGGAGACGACCCTCCTTTATACTTGTGCACTGGTCCTCAGTTCCATTACTGAGTGACCAGGATCTGCACATTTTACCTCTCCACTGGACGTTCACCCAGTTCCACTGGCCTAAATTTCCACCCAGCAACTGCACATGGCACAGCTTGGCCTTGTTCCAAGCCATAAGACGTCCCTCTGCATTATAGCCATTATATTTACTGGCACGCCACTTGGGAGGCTTTCAGCTCCCTTCTGTAATCAGTGTGTGGAACATGTGAAAGCTATTCTTTATTTCATTTATTTCATTCTCTAGAGAATGAATGAACCTTTGCATTTTAAATGAACTTTTTTTTTTTTTTTTGTCTCCAGCCAATAATACGGTATAAACTCCTTTTCATTATCCAAACAATGCTATTGCTTTTGAGCTGAATTAATTACTTGCTGAGTTTATTGTGCTAAAAAGCAATCAACAGCTTTATTCTATCTGTCTCTTTCACAGCCCACGAGAAGCGTGGCGGCGGCCCTATCTCTGCTGCTTGTGTTTGACATGGCAATCATTTTCATCCATTTCAAGATGTTAAACAATTCACTGCCAGACCTCATTGCACCTGCTAATGGATCGGGATCAAATTATTTTGAGCAAACATGGGGGCCAAGGAAAGCTAAAATATGAAAGAGGAATCATGATGCGCTGAAAGCTAATATAATTTAATACCGCAGCGCCTAAGGAGAAGGAGAAACAGTGGGAGAAAGAGGTTGTTATACAATTTGAAAATTCATCAATCATAAATATTATATTTGTCATATTAATGGAACATGTGGTGAATATTCAACAAAAGGCTTGAAAATCATCTCTTTAAATTCATTTTCTTTCACAAATTAGACTCTTGGCCTTTTCATTTTAACTCCTCTCTAGCTTCATCAATATGCATCTACACCAATCAGGCATAACATTATGTCCCGGTTCTAAGCTCATTGTCCATTTTATCTGCTCCACTTACTGTATAGCTGCACTTTGTAGTTCTACAGTTACAGACTGTAGTCCATCTGTTTCTCTGATACTTTGTTAGCCCCCTTTTACCCTGTTCTTCAGTGGTCAGGAGCCCCATGGACCCTCACAGAGCAGGAAGTATTGAGTGGTGGATCATTCTCACCACTGCAGTAACATTGATGTGGAGGTGGTGTGTTAGTGCGTGTTGTGCTGGTACGAGTGGATCAGACACAGCAGTGCTGCTGGAGTTTTTAAACACTGTGTCCACTCACTGTCCACTCTATTAGACACTCTTACCTGGTCAGTCCACCCTGTACATGAAAAGTCAGAGACAATAGCTCATCTGCTGCTCCACAGTTTGTGTTGGTCATCCTCTAGTCCTTCATCAGTGGTCACAGGACGCTGACCACAGGATGCTGTTGGCTGGATATTTTTGGTTCTCAGTCCAGAAGTGACACTGAGGTGTTTAAAGACTCCAGCAGCACTGCTGTGTTTGATCCCCTCAGACCAGCACAACACACACTAAGACACCACCACCACGTCAGTGTTACTGCAGTGCTGAGAATGATCCACCACCCAAACATTGCCTGCTCTGTGAGGGTCCATGGGGTCCTGACCACTGAAGAACAGGGTAAAAGGGGGTAACAAAGTACGCAAAGAAACAGATGGACTACAGTCTGTGACTGTAGAGCTATAATGTGCACCTATACAGTAAGTGAAGCTGATAAAATGTACAATGAGCATAGAAACAAGGAGGTGGTCATAATTTTCTGCCTGATCGGCGTGTATGCAAAAGTAAAAAATGTTATGTTTTAGTTTTTTGTAAATACATAATAAAACTCAAAAGAAAAAAAACATACTGCAGTAACTGCCCATAATTGATTTTAAGCCAAAGCCACAAATGAGCAGATGTTCGGTATCCAGTCAAGATCATTATGCCTAATAGGAAGCATGCACAAAGATAGCAGCTATTTGTTGCCAAGGAAACAATGATAGTGGAAAAAAAATTACATGAATCACATCATGATTTACTGGACTGAAGCAATAACTTATGAGCTCCTGTGCTATGACAAATTTGCAGTGTCAGTGCATAGTACATGGGCAATATTATTAAGTTAAGTGATACTTTTTTAAATCCCACAAACGGGGAAATTCCACCTCCTGCATTTAACCCATCCGTGAAGTGAAACACCACATACACACTAGTGAATACACACACACTAAGGGGCAACCTTCCAGTCACAGGGCTAGTTCCCTAATCTCCAGCCCATGACTTCCCCAGAGTTTATCTCAGGTATTCTAATCTTCTATTTTCATATTTTGTAAATGCAGAAAGTGTTATAATTGAGATCTCCTGCCTGCATGAGGTGGTCCCAGTGCTCATTGGGCAAAAGACAGGAAACACCCTGGTCAGGTCGCCAGCATATCACAGGGCAGACAAATGGATATACACACACACCTAGACAAAATTTAGCATGTCCAATTGGCCTGACTGCATATCTTTGGACTGTGGGAAGGAACCCATGCAGACACAAAAAACTTGCACAGAAAGGACCTGGGTTACCCGGTCAGGGAATCAAACCCAGGCGCTTCTTATTGTGAAGTGACAGTGCGACCCACCACACACCACCCTAAACAGAACATAGCCACATGTAGTATGCAAATTTTAAAACTATTACTTAGGAAATTGAATGTTATCCACAAAATATATCCACCGTACCACTATTGCTAAATGCTTTGACTCTAAAATGTGATGCATTACTGTTCAGCATTAAGATCTCCTTTCTGAAACATTTCGTGCTATGGCACTCTAACAACCTTGAATCAGCATTTCTTTGTGACACTGGAGACGACCCTCCTTTATACTTGTGCACTGGTCCTCAGTTCCATTACTGAATGACCATGAGCTGCATATATATATATATATATATATATATATATATATATATATTCCAATCTAACAAATAACTGTAATTACATGATATTAAGGAAGGTGTGTTTGGAGCTCAGGAAATATAAAACATTTGCAATGTATGGCGTCTCAAGGGATTCGCCTGAAAACCAGACTTTTGATCCAATCCATGTGATAATTATTCTGAATGCAGTATGTTCAGTTTTCTTTAAATGAAACTGGAATGAAATACAAAGGAAACGTATACGTTTTCCACTGATCATCATCTCATGATAAACAAAATACACTGCACTGCATTTCCTTGCCATTTCACAGGTATGTGACTTATCAGTGTATCTGCCATCCACGAAATTGTGAAATGTGAAGTGTATTTCCCTTTTAAAGAAAACATGAGTTTACAGTCTGTTAGGATTCGCTGTTTAATTCTACCGCATCTAACAAACAAACTGTTTACTCCACTCAAATAAACATGCCCACTTCCTCAGACTTCATACTCCAACAAAATAGCCATGCCCACATGTCTAGCCATTGTCTTTCACCACCACAGATGTTATTTCACACATCAATGTCTTTGATGGACAGAACAGTGCAAAAGAGTAATATCCTGTCACAAGACGCTAACATTACACTTCTGTGTTAGTGGCTAATTCAGAAGTGTCTACTGTTTATAGATGTGAACCCCGTCAAACTAAGGGTTTTGTCAGCAATACATTCAAAGAATTTGGCAAAATTTGTGTACTACCTGGCAGGGGAGTCACACCACATCCATGCCGTGCACAGCTAAATGTATCAGTGTGTAGAATAAGAGCTTGTCTGCCACCAATGTATAAAAGACGCAGGTTTCGATTATTGTTGAATAGAGTGTAATTGAGCTCATTGCAAGAGCAAATCAAATATGTTAGTCGCAGTAACAATAAAATGTGACTGATTTGTGACATATTCCTGTTCATGCATTTTCTGTTTCAAATAGTTTGTTTGTGAAACAAACAAAATAAACATTTTCAAGTATTCTTTTTAGATCACTTTGCTTACATACACTATATTGTCAAAAGTATTCACTCACCCATCCAAATCATTGAATTCAGGTGCTCCAATCACTTCCATGGCCACAGGTGTATAAAGCCAAGCCCCTAGTCCTGCAGACTGCTTCTACAGACATTAGTGAAAGAATGGGTCGCTCTCAGGAGCTCAGTGAATTCCAGTGTGGTACCGTGATCGGACGCCACCTGTAAAACAACTCCAGGCGTGAAATTTCCTCACTACTAAATATTCCACAGTCAACTATCAGTGGTATTATAACAAAGTGGAAGGCCACGTAAAATGACAGAGCAGGGTCAGCGGATGCTGAGGGGCATAGTGCGCAAAGGTCACCAACTTTCTGCAGAGTCAATCACTACAGACATCTAAACTTCATGTGGCCTTCAGATCAGCTGAAGAACAGCGTAGAGAGCTTCGTGGAATGGGTTTCCATGGCCAAGCAGCTGCATCCAAGCCTTACATCACCAAGCGCAATGCAAAGTGTCGTATGCAGTGGTGTAAAGCACCACCGCTGGACTCTAGAGCAGTGGAGACGTGTTCTCTGGAGTGACCAATCACGCTTCTCCATCTGGCAATCCGATGGATGAGTCTGGGTTTGGTGGTTGACAGGAGAACAGTACTTGTCTGACTGCATTGTGCCTCTGGAAGAACGGTCAAACATTCCCATAAACTCACTCCTGAAGAGTTGAAGCTGTTATAGCTGCAAAGGGTGAGCCAACATCATATTAAACCCTATGGATTAAGAATAGGATCTCACTCAAGTTCGTGTGTGTGTGAAGGCAGGCGAGCGAATAATTTTGGAAGTATAATCCATCGCTGAGAAATGATGAAAAACAGCAGATTAAACTGCCAAAATATTATTTTTGCATTTACCTCAAATTATTTTCTGTTGTCTGTGTTCTGTCTTTGCCAGAGCTAACAGTCCCTAAAAATATAATAGGCTCCACTAAATATTTACTGAGAGATACATCAACTATAACATCTAAAGTAAAGAATATTACTTGGATGTGTTTTGAGCTTCACATAAATGTGTTTAATCAAAAGTGATGCTAAAACATGCATATATTGGACACTGTTAACTTGATACCAACATAACACTGAAATCCCCATTACCAGGCTTTTAGTGGTTTCAAAACACAAAAACAAAAGTTACATACAAAGCAAATTACAAGTTTCATGCATTAACAATGCTGTGTAATAATAGGCTTGGCTGACATATGCTTATGATTTGGTGAGTGAATCTGGCTACCGTTGTAAACAAGCTCAAAAGGTTGAACATATCATGCTCTGCTGCAGCCGTTGTGAAGCTCTCCAACACTGTGATCAATCCCCCTAGCCCACCCCACCATACAAAATGAGCTAAAAAATATTACCTTTCTTCATGAATAAGTGTGAAAAATATAATGTAGGCATTGGATCAAGTTGTCTTTTACCAAGAAGAGGAGCATTATATTTAAATAAGCAAAATATATCGTCTTTAACAAGAAACTGAGTGAATGGGGTCTTTTTAACACAATAACTATATTATTTTTAGTATTTTGGATTGGAAGTTTTGGCACATACACACACACACAATGTTTGTGTATATATATATATATATATATATATATATATATATATATATATATATATGCATGCAAATGACACTTTACCTACTTAAATATGCATACATGTAGGATTTAAAATATTTATTTCATTGTGAAGACATACCTCCACCCCAGAAAGGAAAAAAGGAAGTGGTGTACTAGTGTTTATTAATGTGTACTGTTTATATGTGTAGATATTTAGTATAACACACACACACACACACACACACTCACACACACTAGGGGGCAGTGAGTACTATTGCCCAGAGCAGTGGGCAGCCCTATCCGCAGCGCCTGTTATATATATATATATAATCTTTTTGGGATTGAAGTACTACAAGGTGCTATGCACCAAAGATTTTCACTCACCTTCAACCTTTTGTAATGTAAAGTCACAATAAACATGATTTAATTTGATGTGAATTGATTTTACAGAATAGATTTCTGAAATCTCATTGTTTCCTTGTTTAGCCAAGTAAGCACTATGGATCATTTTTATTTATCTTTTTCAATTCAGTTGTCCTTTATAGCATGAGCCTCAGAACTGCATTAAGCACCATTTATTGGCATGCTGTAATTTGTACAGTAGAAATAGACATGTTTTGATATTCTATGAGAAACAAGCTATTTGCAAAATACAACATGGTTGTGCCAAGTGTTGGAGAGGTAAGCCTTCATTACATTTACTAACCTTTGGAAAATACACTGAAATGAGAATTGATATGAAAATTGATATGTGTATGATTACACGTTAAGAGAAAACATGATATAGATGCAATTTAATCCAAAATAAAGATAAAAAAAGATTAGTGGGCTAAAAAGGTCATTTCTTGCCTGTAGAGTCTTGCCTTAAATAAACAGAAGAGGCAGTGCCACCAATGAAGAACCCACACTAGTAGCACAATACATGCTGTTACATGCTGCACTTAAATTGATTTGCCTCATGCCCTTCCTCCCCTGTGTACTGCCCTGCTTCAGGGAACTGCGCTCCATCTTGGCTCCTTTGCATTTCAGTTATGCACATCATTCATGCAGCAGTGTGACAGCAATCCATGCACATCTAGAGAAGGTCCATTTTAATTATTGGTGCAGCAGGGGGTGGTAGTTTTAGATAGTTCCTTATTGCATTTTATATATATATATAATTTGTGTATGTGTGTAAATATGCAAATTGATATACTTCTGTTTCTACTCTCTCATATTCTACTGTAACTTATGTCTTTTTTTCCTGCCTATATTATGTCTAAAACATTGCTGTAGTCGGAAGAAAACCTCCAAATGGAACCTCCAATCTCCAAAATGGATAAAATACAACTAAAACACTGAATATGAAGACATTTATTTAATATTTGGCCAATGTGTTGCATTAAATCCAGTTAAAAGGGACTAATTTTGCTCTGTTTACTATGGAACATTTGATCAATGGAGCAATTGATCAGGGCTCTCCAAGTGCTGATGATATACACATCTTCATATTTCGCTGTTTTTGGGAAAAAAACTCATATCTCCAAAATGGTAACTTTACAGGAGAAGGAAAAAACATACTTTACTTTTGATGTAAGTCAATGGAACTAGATTTTTTTTCCATGTAATTCTGGGCTGCTTCTTTTGGTTCATTCCTCAGGAAATTTACACAGAATGTAAAATGCAACAGGCCTTTTCTAATTATGTCAAAAACTAAAAAACAATAAAAATGGAGATACAAGGTTTTCTTCAGCCTTATATAGGTTTGTGTGCATTTATATGTTTTGCTATTGTAGCCACTGAAATTCCCCTTCACCATCCATCCATCACCAAAAATGATCTTTCTATTGCTACAGGCTTGACATCATAACAATACTAGAACCCTTTTTGTCATTATATAGAACCATATGCATCACATTCTGCATCAGTCTGAAGAACATTTGAAAATTCAAAGAACCTTTTAATCATGCAAATGGTTCTTTGAGTGTTTATAGTTCTACACAGGACTGTTGTTTTTACTAAAGAACCCTTGAAAAAAACATTTTTAAGAGTGTAGAAAACTGCATTGTTGCTATGTGGCAAATGATGGCATGTACAAAACTGCATGTACAGTATGTCTTCATTATTGGCATCATTTACAGCAGAACTACATGGTGCCAGAAGACGCTTTTACTTAGTGAAGAGTCTGCATGCCATGAAAATTTCATTTGACAGGATTCCAGAAAGTCACAGAGTGAGGTTACGCTAGAGCTAGTGAAGCAGGGTGGCTAGCCTCACTACATCACTCTGACTAAAACAATGGATTAAATATTCTGAATATCTGCAAAACGATCACCAGCTTTGAGCCAAGTGTGAGACCATAGCGGAGAAGATCTAAAACAGGATTGCCCAGATTTTTTGTGTTTTCATGGAACCAAAGTGATGTGCCAAGGGCAAAACACACACACACACAAACAAACATACACACACAAATATACACAAACATACACACAACAATACGCTGACAGAAATAAATGTACCAGGCAGGTACATGATTTATTCATCAAGGTACAAACAAGTGCACCCTCAAAGGTACAACAGTGGTTTTAAGGTCCAGTGGTGTACCTTACAGGAGTTCTTCATAGTGGAAAAGGAGATATTTGTACCTTTTCAAAACCAAATGTTTTAAATCAGACCATTAAAATAAAAGTGTGTGGAATCAATACAACTTATTCTGGTTCAGTTATGTTCCTTGACTATAGGTACTGGGATGGACCCCTAAGGGTACAACCACAGTGACAAGAGGGGGACTGCCCCAGTGACAGTGTCATACGTTTTTTAATAGAGTGTATACAAATAAAAAAAAGCTTGAAGAGCTTCAGATTGAGCTATCAGTGCATTTGGTTTTGTAACCAAAACCAAATTCCTTGCATGCATAGCATACCTGGCCAATAAAGCTTGATTCTGATTCTGATTCTGATCATATTCATTTCTAGGTTTGTTTGTTTGTTTTGGAACCCCAGTGTGTATTCAGATTCAGATTCAGATTCAGATTCAGATTACTTATTGATCCCAAGGGGAAATTGCAATTGTTACAGTTGCAGCCATTTATATAAAAATAAACACTTTACTAATAATTTAAGACAATATAGAGAAATTTACAGTATGTACACAAGATTTAAGTACTTATGAATATAGTAAGGTGGCGGTGATTGTGATAGTAATATGAAACATCAGGTATAAAGCAGTTACAATTATTTAAATTTATTTTGCTGCTACAAGTGCTTAAAATATCTCGGCAGCCCTGAACAAAATATTTACTACTGGTCTCTACTTTACAGTGGAAAATCGACATTGTATACCAGGTAAATTATCTCTACATAATCAACAGTCTGTTTTTTTTTTTTTTTTACCCTGATTTATGAGCCAAAGTATACGAATGGAGTGATAAATGATTTTATCAGGCCCCATAATGTAATTTACAAATGCCCTAAGTTTACACAACTCCAGGAAAACTAGGAGAGAGACAGAGGAGAACTAAATGACATGTTTATATAGATTCAGTGGCTCATTTGGGGGCAGTGCCCCACTAACCATCATCATGCCCCACTAAACCAGTCATTGTCTCTCCAGAACATGTGTCTTCCATACACACAGTTCATAAATAAAGCCACACTGTCAGTCAGAAAGTATGTGGAAATGCCCATGAAGTGACTGTCCCACTGAGGATATTGTATGTTGGAAATACATACATAGAGGATGCCAGATTCCAGCAATAGAATTAAAAGGTTATTCACTCTGTTTGAAAATCAGTCACAGCTTCCACACACCTACATACTCTGAGATGAGAAATGTGAAGCTAAAATTGTCTAGAAGATGGTTGTGTTGTCCCAGCAATCAGCTGCTGCAGATATCTGGGCAAGGGGATGCCATCCTACAAGATGCTGACAAGAAAATTGAAGAGAAAGTTTTTGATGATGTCAAAACCCATTCCTGATCCAGCTGTCCAGATATATTCAGAGAATATATAAAACTACATGCTGTCTTGATGCCAGGTTGCCATCCCACTCAAGTCAGTGTTTAAAGGAAAGGTCAAACCTTATTCTTTAAACATTATGCTTATGTTGCTCGGGTGTTATTGTTTTGCTGGCCAGTGTTGACCAGAGGAGGTTGGGTTTTCCCTTCTAAGCCTTGGTTCCTCTCAAGGTTTCTTCCTCTTGACCGCTGTGGTCATTAGGCTTGTTGATGGTGACTTGGACCTGGATTTTTCTGTAAAGCTGGTTTGTGACAATGTCCATTGTAAAAAAGCGCTATATAAATACACTTTGACTTGAATGGAGACATTGCCAAAGAACCCACTTTTCCCCTTGGGTTGTGTCTGTAGCAAAGATCAGGAAGATCAAGGTCTCTGTTGACCTCACTCACCTTTGCAGAGAGTAGCATATCTTGCCAGTAGTGAAAACACCAGGATGCTGGGAAAGAGCAAAAATCTTTAAAAAGCTTAAACCACCTCATGCCTGTTGCACATACTACTCCATAAAACTTCAGTACTCATCACCACTTTAATAACATCACTAAAATGTTTAAAAATGTGTCATATTAATATAATCAGTGCTGAACTTGTTTATTTATTTATTTATTTTACAAAATTGCAGTGATCCTTAAAATACTTGAGCACCGCTATTGTATACAGACTCATAGGTATGAGTTTTATCAGGAGATGTTCATCAAACATATCTGTAATAACAGAGCACTACTATGATCTGAAAGAAAGTGGACTGGAAACTGGACATAGGGAAGCTAGCAGAAAACAAAAGGAAAAGGGGCCAGTGCTGTCACTGAAACAGCTGGCTGGACAGTGGAGGTTTGTTGTATTCATCTCCAAAAGGCAAATCACCAGAGAGTCCAGTTGTGTTACATCCATGGGCTAATCCACCAGACAACACTGATGAGCGCCCCACTTACTTTGACCTGTGCCTTCACAAAGAGTTGGATTGGTTCAAAAATGTCATACTCTGTTTGTTTCCACCCTAATAAGTCTATTTCCCCCGGGTGTCCCTAGACATTCTTATTATGAGATCACTTCTGGCCTGATGAGGCTACCATGTGCAATGCAAGCAATTCATTAGTTAAAGGCCTTCTCTATAAAGCCTCTGGCTGTTACATTCACATTTAGTGAACAGGACCTGGAAATGAATGCTACACCGCTAGCATAGCTCAACACTTGCCTGCTCCTCACACAAAGCAGAAGAAAAAAGTTCAAAGCAAGGGCAGCTCATGTGCTCATACAAAATGGATGATCAAAACACAGAAGAAATGTTCCTG
The DNA here is from genome assembly GCF_015220715.1 of Pygocentrus nattereri. Classification (NCBI taxonomy): domain Eukaryota; kingdom Metazoa; phylum Chordata; class Actinopteri; order Characiformes; family Serrasalmidae; genus Pygocentrus; species Pygocentrus nattereri. Next base: position 10,957,160 of record NC_051216.1, on the reverse strand, counting down.
TGCCCCATCTTCCACCCAGTTATACACTACAGAAAGACCGCTCCTGAAAGGTCAAAGACTTCTGATTCCAGAGACCATAAGAGATGACAGTGCAGAGGACTGATGAGAGCCAAAGCATCGCTAAATACATAGTAAGAGCACTAGAGCCTATACAGTGGCCTGCAATTTCACCATAGCTCAAGAGAATGTTAGAGAGGTGTGAACAATTTATATGTCAACCTCAAAATAGACTGGAGCCTCTGCTCACCACCTCTACAAAAAGAGCTTGGCAGAAGGTGAGAGCCAACTACTACCTGAAGTATATAGAGATTGCCTTGCACCTTGAAGGACATCATGAAGAAGACACAAAAGAAAGATTCAAAGCAATCTTTGTAAGGTTTGATTGCCCAGAGAAGAGGTTTTATACTGTTTTCCCAGCTTGCAAAGGAGTTCAACTTCGATTTTGTTTCCCTGTAGTAATGGCAAGGTAGAGAAAGCCATAAGCACAGGCAAGGCTTTTCTTGCAAAGGAGGCAGATTCCATCAATATTGTGCTGGCTTACTGAGTCAAGTTCAAGTTCAGGGGGCTTCGTTGTCATTTCAGGTATATACATGTACAGAGTGAAATGAAACAACATTCCTCCAGGACCAACACAGGAACACAAGAGCAAAACAATACGATATATACAGTGCAGACAGTAGAGTACAATAAATAAATACAAAACAGAACACGGGCAGTAAACGGTACTGAGAATACATGAAGCTGTGCGAAGCAAGAAGTAACATACTATCACATATCAGCAATCACTGAGGTAGCAACCAGAACTACAGCAATGAAATACAGTATTTGGTTGGTACAGTATTCTAGCTGTCAATATTGTTAAAGCGATAAAATATGCCAAAATGCAGGTAGAAAGATATTGTCAAGGAAATAAAATGTGCAAAAATGCAAGCAGTCACATATAGGAATGATATAAAGTGAGGTGTTTCCGTGTGAAAATTACATTTAAATACAGTGTCACGGATGTAATCTGGAATTTCAAGAAGTAAGGAGCAAGATGGAGGGAAGAGAGACCCTGATGATCTTTTCAGCTGTCTTCACCATTAGCTGAAGGGTCTTGTGGTTGAAGTGCAGGCCCCGAACCAGGGAGTAATGCGGCTGCTCAGGATGATCTCTATAGAGCCTCTGTAGAAGGCAGTAAGGACGGTAGGTGGGTGATGAGCTTTCCTTAACTCCCTCAGGAAATAAAGACACTGCTGGGCTTTCTTGGCTATGAAGCTGGTGTTCCGGGTCCAGGTGAGGTTCAAGTGAACACCAAGAAACTTGGTGCTTATAACAATCACCACAGGGGAGTTGTTGATGGTGAGTGGAGAGTGGTCACTCTGTCCTCTCCTGAAGTCAACAACCATCTCCTTTGTCTTGTCCACATTCAGATGTAGATTGCTGGCTTTGCACCGGTCTGTCATTCACCGCACCTCCTCTCTGTAAGCAGACTCGTTGCTCTTGCTGATGAGACCAACTTTCTACGCTGGACTTTCTAACTTCCAGAGTAGCTCTCCACCTTAACTGCTGAGGGATAGCCGCTCAACCCCATCCAGTCAATAAGATCAACACACTCCCAAGAACCTGCCAAACCCCTGGCAGAAGAATTTATTTAATCTTCTAATCTTTCACTGAAGTTGTTCATGACCTTTAACATGATGCCAAAAATGAGTTATTGTTATTTTTGGAGTGTGGCATTCACTTTAAAATGTGCATCAATTGAAGAATATGATTAAGGTAAGATTATTTGGGGGCAGTTGTGGCCTGGAGGTTAGGGAACTGGCCCTGTGAATGGAAGGTTGCCGGTTCGATCCCCAGCGCCGACAGTCCATGACTGAGGTTTCCTTGAGCAAGACACCTAACCCCCAACTGCTCCCTGGGCACCATGGATAGGGCTGCCCACTGCTCTGGACAAGTGTGCTCACTGCCCCCTTGTGTGTGTGTGTGTATACACTAGTGTGTATGTGGTGTTTCACTTCACAGATGGGTTAAATGCAGAGGTGGAATTTCCCCGTTTGTGGGATTAAAAAAAGTATCATTTATTTACTAGATAGTATATTTTGATGGAAATGTGTATAATTTACAGAACTGTGAATGAACTAGAGATTTGTCTTTGTAGGGTATGCAAGGCAACATTTTATATAAATACTTTTGGGTTTAAATTCAAGTGTTTATATTGTAGCATGGCTGTCTTTGTGGAGGGGTGTGAACTGTTTTTACAACTACTTTCTGTAACGCCTAGTAGCGATGAGGTGGACGCATGTGAGGAGACAAGCAAGATTTATCAATTGCAAATCCAAAATCAAGGTCAGAACAGTCCATGGTCAGAGAGCCAATATGTAGAGCAGGAGGGACAGACATGACAAAAATGAACACAGAACTCCAAACAGTCCAGAAATAAAGAAAACTCTTCAAATGATGCAAATACTTCAAACACAATCCTTACATCAAACAAAGACCAAGACAGACCAGGGCAAACACGGGGCTTATATACACAAGGGCTAACAAAGGATAACAGGACACAGGTTGAAACACAGGTGGCAACAGTCAGGGGCAGAGTCAGAAAACAAGGGGGCAGGACTTGGACAGGAAAACACAAACACATGTGAAAGTTCAAAACACAAAGCACATGGACAGGACTGAAAGGTAAACAAAAGCACATGAGGATACTGGGAAGGGCCAATCGTGACATTTTCACTCTTTTTTCACTAGCAGCTCAACATTAGAAATATGTCACTTTCCACTCTGTCAATGGAAAGGCCACTAGGGGTCCTGCAAAAAGAGATGAAACTTCTGTCATACTATAACAAGATGTAGTAGCTGAATTGAAAAAGGTGTGAAGTTTATGGCATTACATCCTTTAAAATTCTTCCACAGTTTTCTTGGAAGCATTTAGAAGATAGTAAACAATATATCCTTGCATGTTTGCCAGTCCATACCACTCAGTTCCCTGTGGGTGTGTTTGTTTTGCTTACCCTTGCATGTCACACACAAACAATGGCTACAATCACATAAAATGATTTATGCTGATTTAATTGAATACAATCCGATAATATATTAAGACTAAAATATTTTTATGCTCACTCTACTCAACAATTTGATGTAAAATCTCTGTTTACATGCTCGCGACAAGGAATCCAATCCAAAATTAAGTGCATGCATAGGGTAGCACTTAATGTAGACGACCTCATGTGAGTCCAGTCAGAGTGAGATGAGCAGCAGTGAGCAATGCTTGTTGCAAAGGAAAATGTTGTTCACATGTCCTTATTAAAGAAGGCCGAGAGGAAGACGTCGTGTTCTGAGACACATAAGCTGGTCGTCTGTCCCACCGCCGTCTTTTAAAGATCAGAGCATAAACTTCGTTTCCTCTGCAGACCAGTTTCTGCTCTGCCATGTTGAACGGTATAAACTTTCACTGTGACGTGACGCGCCTACAGAACGGACTTACACTTTCCGATAGGGAATGTAATCAGATACAGGCATTTATATGGATATTATTCTTCTATTTAACGGATTATTCACAGGATTTCCCACCTCGATCAATCAAATAGAAATTGTATTCTGAGCCTCAATAAGACTAGTCTATTCAGACTGAGATGTTTACATGGATGTATTCTATTCTGATTGAGCCATTAGTCAGATTATTAAAGGATTATCAGGCTGCATGTAAACATGGCTAGTGGTCTGTAGTTGGTCATTTTATGTTAATGTTAGTGAAACGGCTCATTTCTGTCAAAGTAGGTGGTTCTTGGTTGATAAGCAAGAAAAAGCTCCAGACTCTCTGATGATAGGCAGGAGTCTTGCTTCCAAAACTAGTTCCACATGTGCCAGATCTGCAGCACTCCAAGATTGATGGCTGCAGTTCTGAAGCACGCAACCTACAAGAGTTGGCTTAGGGCGAAAGTAATGCAACTGAAACCTACACAAACAAGAGGTCCCTATTCTGTCTATACCATATACTAATATCCAAGATCTACTAGAGTATCAAAGCTACTAGAAAAGTGAGACCTTAGCAAAAATAAATAAATAGAAGATAAATTCAAAATAAATTCAACATAAAACTAGAAAGAAAGTTAAAATAGTCATGTTTCATTAAAAAGAAGAGATACCAAATAATAGTAATTTGGATAGAATGAATGAATATACTGACAAAATGTGATCAGAAATGAACCTTTAGGTAAAATGAAGGGATGTAATGGGATCCAGGGATTCTTGCGTTCTTGGTGTGTTGCAGTTGGTGTCTAATTGAACAGGGTATGTGTACATTAACTGTTCATTGTTGGCTTGAACTACAAGTGCTGGCCTTAAACACAATAACAATAGAGCAATAGTCTCTGAGACCTGCAGTGAAGTCACTATAGTGATTGCTGTCTAACATGTTCTACCAGAATGGAACTCTAGCAGTCAGAAAACAGGTACGTGAATGGAAAGGTCAGGAGTGAGATTAAGCTGATAACATCTTCCCTTCCTTTGTCCTCTTACTCATTTCCTTCAATGTGACTGTCCCTGTGATTGCTCTGAGTTGTACACTCTAAAAACTGCTGGGTTGTTTTTTTTTTTATCTTTTCTATCCAAATGCTGGGTTGAACCTGTCTGGTTATTTTATTGGTTTATTTACATGGTGCTGGGTAATTTCTAGGTTGAACAGCTGTTAATGAACGTGTCACGAGAAGAACTCAGCCAGTGGGTCAAATGCTGCTTCTCATTAGACAGTAGCATTGAATCACCTATGACAGTAATCAGTGAGTCCAGTAAGTCAACACCAACAAAGTTTTCAAAAATCTCTCTTTCCTTTCTGGCATTAGGCAAAAACAATGCTTTAAATTTCATATCAAACGCCTCAAGAAGAGCATTATGAGCATGTGGACTGTAATAAAACATGATGTATGAAGCTAAAAAATAGATTTTGGCTAGAAGGCCAAGAGACCTCTAATTCACATCAGCATTTTCCAGTGGTGGACAGTAACTAAGTAGATGAAATTTGTTACTGTACTTAGTTTTTTCATGCATTTGTACTTTTCTGAAGTTTTCCTTTATGGGTGACTTTTTACTTTGACTCCACTACATTTCCAATTCAAATATCTCACTTTTTATTCCACTACATTTTACAAAATCTGTCGTTCCTTTTCACTTATGAGTGCATAAAAACAACATGTGAAAAGAAAAGAAGCATGAAGAAAGAGCACAAGCCACTTTGTTCAGAGCTGGTTTTGACCTGTTGGTCATACCGACCCAGTGCAGCACACGGTTCAACGTCAGCGCAGCAGCGTAAAACTTTGGGAGAGTCTGTTCAACATAAATGATGAACTAACCTAACTTTGTGTAAATAGAGCACAATATAGAAATATGTCCACATATGCAGTCGAGACTGACGCGGCTTTTTTCTGAATTTCTACAAACACCATTTCATTTTATAGTAAATTAGTTTGGGCTGGTTTATGTTTATGAACAGAGGCCTACAGATCACCATAGTAAAGGAAGCTCATTTATGATCCTGAGTTTAAAGCCAGTTTTTTGGAACTAAGTTGTAAATAAATCTTAAACTGAATCTTTGCTTGTGTGTAAAAGTGATTTCAGAGCCACTCGGTTCTCCCTGATGGAACCTGTTTACCTTCAGTGTTTTGTGCTTATGATCATTTTAATAGACGTCAGCGTCACTAATTAATGACGTTCTATTAAAAGACTGGTTTACCAAGAGAGACACTGGAGTATTTTCACCTAAATTGAAGGCAAATACTTTGTACTTTGCACTTTGGGTATCTCTAACTCATGTACATGTACATGATGGGGTGGTTGGTTAGTGTAGTGGGTCATCTCTACATGGATGGCAGCCCACCACCTGAAGCTCAATCCCAGCAAGACTGAGCTGATATTCATCCCTGCGACTACAGGTCCTCATGATCTTGCTATCTCATTCGAGATGGTAAAATCTCGAACTGTACCACGAGCCCTACGAGCTTCGAGTACAGCTCGGCTTGACCCGCCATCCTTCAACGTGCATGGAAGACGAGCGTCGAGAATGTTCTCTGTACTGGCACCCAGGTGATGGAATGAACTCCCACTGGCTGTCCGAACAGCAGAGTCTCTTGCTGTCTTCAAACACAGACTGAAGACTCATCTCTTTACACAGCTCTTAAATGAGCACTGAATTATAAGCTGCACTTATTTTATTGTACTGCACTGTGTATCGTAGTTTATTGTATCTTATTGTTATTGTATTGCATTTGAATGGCACAGAGTTCTGCGCTCAACTCTGTTTCTTTTTCTCTTGGTGTCTGCAGTGACATATTTGTTTCTAGCTAATAAAGTGGCTGGTGAGTGTATACAGTTGTTCAGAATCACGTGTAGAGCCAAGAAACATCCATCCATCCATCCATTTTCTAAGCCGCTTCTCCGTCAGGGTCGCGGGGGGATGCTGGAGCCTATCCCCGCAGTCTTCGGGCGAAAGGCAGGATACACCCTGGACAGGTCGCCAGTCCATCGCAGGGCAGACAGACAGACAGACACAGACAGTCACTCACACCTAGGGGCAATTTAGCACGTCCAATTGGCCTGACTGCATGTCTTTGGACTGTGGGGGGAAACCGGAGAACCCGGAGGAAACCCACGCAGACACGGGGAGAACATGCAAACTCCACACAGAGAGGACCCTGGCCGCCCGGCCGGGGAATCGAACCCAGGCCCTCCTCGCTGTGAGGCGACAGCGCTACCCACCACGCCACCGTGCCGCCCGCCAAGAAACATTTACATTGTAATTCTCTAGTTGCCGGCATACACATGAATACTTCTAATCAAAATTCTGAGCCAACTACTATTACACTGGAAAATATACATAGCATTACAATAGTGATTGAGACATTGTATTCTGGTACACTAATTGGCAATGAAGTAGTGCTAAGTGACTGTATCTTCACCTGAAACAGTTAAAATAGCTAAATAAGGCTGCTTAAATAGCAAGATTAAAGAAAAAATCCAACTGAAGCTCGAGCTGAAATACAAATACTCACTGCTGTATTATTTCACCCATTATTTAGTTTGCGTAAGACCTATGATGTGTTTTAGCAAATGCTTTTCTACTGTTTTCCATTATTTGTTTGCCTTGTATTGGTAGGTTTGGGAGTGTATGAGGCCAATATGGGTGATGTTTTATGTGCATTTCAACATTGAATGAGCCCATCAGTTAGACTCAGTAAGGCACATTGACTCTAGCAAACAAACAGGCATGGAACCCAACATCAGGTTAAGAATAACCCAGTTTTGGGTCAGTGTAACCATATATCAGGGTAACTCTTATGACTCAGCCTGTTGGCTTATTTATATGCATATTCAGTTATGGATTATGGAAATGACCCAAACTAAATAGTTTTTAACCCAACAGTTTTTGGCTGATGCTTCTGGCACAAAGATTATTTTTATTTTATTTTTTTGCAGTTTTTTATGTGATTTAAATTTTATACTTTCAAGTATTTCATCATGCTATCAGATTGTTGTTATTAGCAGATCTTGAACCTTTATTTTTCTTCTAAGTTTAATGGCACTGCTAACTCCCATGTGGCAGTCTGGCCACCTCACACAGCAATCACAACAGTCCAATTAGAGACCCTTCTAGTCCTTCTAGTCCTCAGACACAAGGTCATGCTGCCCTACTCCATCAAAATCAATATCATCCTGCATGATTTTCCCACCACCAGAAACGGTTCAACACGGCTTTCATTCCGCTCCACTTAGAGGGAAAAAGCTTACTCATTATTCAGGTAATGGACTGAGATCACACTGTTTGACTTGAATGAGAGAATGAGATTGCAATGCTGAAGGATCCTCAAGATCCTGCCTCAACCCAGACTAGGCATTTATTTCCTCTTCTGTCTCATCCATGCTGTTTATTGGCCTTGAACATGATGAATGCTTGTACCAAAGAGGACTTAATTGACTTAGCTAATGGAGGTTGACCACTTTTAGTGTTATTTTTTGGCAAGTAGAATATCTGTTCCAAAAGAAAAACACTTTTTATATTCAAAGAATAAAATGAAAACTCTGCCAACAGCCTTTGTAAAGTTCTAAACCTGTGGCCAATCTTTTCTCATACTCTGAAAACCTTTCACACATCAACAGTCACTCTTATCATGATCTCTAGTCACCCTTTAAGAAGGAAGCATCTACAATCTGTTCAATTGAGTTAATATTACATCTCCTTTTACAGCTCAGTTAAGTCCACTGGTTACTCACTATTCAGGGTGAGATTGGCTCTTTCCAAGAAAATGAAAAGGTAGGAGTAATACCGTTTGGTGTAACTCTTTGAACTGCAACTGTAGAAAATAGGCCAGAACCATTTTTCTCAAGTGTGTCAAAATAAGCACTGGTGCTCAATATTCCGGTTGGACAAAATGGTTCTGCTTGTGGTTTATTTATCATTGAGGGTTTTGAAATGCATGCTGCACATTTTTCCCTTAATATGACACAGAAACTGGGAAAAAGGAGGGAGAGAGAGAGAGAGAGAGAGAGAGAGAGCAAGCACTGCTGAGAAACATTAGGACATTTTGGGAAACTGCATGTCCCCATTTTTTTTTCTTCAGGTTGGACACTTCAGTTCAAAAGCATTCTTCACAGAAGTGCATTTAATTCACACCATTCTTCCATATTTCCCAGATGTAGCTGAACTGTAACAAATACAGAACCGACCAGAGGCCTGCGGATAAAATTAGGAATGTCTGCTTTTCTTGCACAGATCAAATCCAAAACAAGCCAAAAACACAAAGGGACAAATAAGCATAAGAAAAACAGGCAAACAGACAATCCACAAAAACACCAGGATGAAATGCTCAGCTCAGATGAAAGAAGCACACCTCACAATGACTAAACTATAGCCTGGGCTTTAAATACTATCTATAACACATCATATAGCAAACTAGTCATAGACAGTCACGTGATCACCAAGGGAGTTCTGGAAGGAGTCAGTCCAAGGAGTCAGATGTGGAGGGATGCGTAACACAGATAAGAAGTGCTTGGTGAACAAATTTCCCTTTTGTAGTCAATCGGCACCCAAACCTTCTCTGTAAATACCTCCCCAAAACTTCTCTCAGCCCAAACTGTTCTGATAACATAGCATTCAAGTTTTTCACCTTTAGTTTAGCACTGCAGCTACAAAGCTACCACTGTAAATTCTAGAAGTCAATAGGCACCCAAACCTTTTCTCTAAAACATTTGAACCTGCTCAAACATCATCCAGGTCTCCATCAAGGCCAACCAGACTTGTCACTGGGGTTTAGAGCTCTGTTTGACTTACTGTGAATTATTTGGCACAACACCGCTGTTGTCTAAAGTGGCTGCTCCCAAGATTCAGCTGCGTTCAACCCACAGTTGGGTCAGACCATACCTTCAACGTGTGGTGGTAGTATGAGGGAAGACTGATTGAGGGAGGGGGAAGAAACTCTCAGAACTTGGGCTGGAGTTCTAGGAAGATTTTGTCTGGAGCTAAAAGGCCAGACCCCCCCCAAACCTGTAGTAGGACTGATGTAGGACTGAGGAACAGGGAGGAAATGTGGTGGCGGTGGGGACCGAGAACACTTTGTCACAGGAACAGGTGAGGATGTGAATTTATAGGCCATTAGATTGGAAGAAGGATGTCAGTTATAACATAACTACATTATGTCATACTATGACTTGACTATGACATACTATGACTATGAGGTTGAAAGAAGTTATGGAGATGTTTTAACAGAAAAGATAGTGTTAGTTTAGACTTCTAGTGCTAGCAGATTTAGCTTTGTAGCTCCAGTACTAAGCTAAAGAAGAAAAATTGGAATGCTAACCATGTGTAGACTGATCAGCTACATCTGGGAAAGGGAAATTGTATATGTCTGATTTTTTGCTGAACTATGAATTTGAAAAGCCATTAATATTCACTTGAGAAGACAGGCATTTCCAGGACCCTTGGCTTTTATATATTTCTAGTTGTGAGTGATATTTGTGTCTACAAGGCATAGCTGCAGTGAATAATTCAACTTCACCGTCTATTCCTCATATCAGATACAGGCCATTAAATATGGCTTGTTTGTGTTTGTTATGAGAACCGCAGGAGGAAGCAGTGACCTATTTGAGAATGCACAGGACTGGGAAGTATCAAAGTACTTCAACTGTGTATAAGTCATTTTTTAAGTATCTGTACTTGTCCTTGTACTTGTTTCCCCATTTTCCCCACAAGTGTGCCTGTTTCATCCCCTGTATTGTGGCCATGTGCTTTTTATCATATATATATTATTATTTTATAATATTATTTATCTCTACTTTCAATTTCTGCAAATAGTGTATGGCATAAGAATATCCGCTGAGATGTTTAGGCATGTAGAGGTGATCAAGACAACTTGCTGAAGTGCAGACCGAGCATCAGAACGGGGAAGAAAGGGGATTTAAGGGACTTTGAACGTGGCGTGGTTGTTGGTGCCAGACGGGCTGGTCTGAGTATTTCAGAAACTGCTGATCTACTGGGATTTTCACTCACAACCATCTCTAGGGTTTACAGAGAACGGTCCGAAAAAGAGGAAACATCCAGTGAGCGGTCAGTTGTGTGGACGAAAATGCCTTGTTGATGTGAGAGGTCAGAGGAGAATGGGCAGACTGGTTCCAGATGATAGAAAGGCAGCAGTAACTCAAATAACCAACCAAAATCTCTGAGGAACGTTTCCAACATCTTGTTGAAAGTAAGGCATGAAGAGTTAAGACAGTTCTGATGGCAAAAGGGGGTCCAACCTTTTACTAGCTAGGTGTACCTATTGAAGTGGCTGGTGAGTGTAATTTCCATCCATGGCCTTGTTTACAAGAACTATTTGACTATTTGTTGGTTCCCAAAGATCTTTGCCATGCTCTGAAAAAAAAAACCATTTAGTTAACACTCAGTAAAAAATCCTGTTGAATTAGAAACACCTTTTTTACTTTGAAGCATATCTAGGAACATATGTGTTCATACTTTCCTTGAGTTAAAAAAAAACCCCACACTTCAACTTTTGTCAGAGTGTCTTTTTACTACACTACTTTTACTTGAGCAGGGAACTTCTGTACTTCTGCCACCACCTCTGGAAATGCACGATGCCATAGCAAGAGAAATGTGGCACTGAGCAATGTTAAAATGTCAACACCATGTTTCTTCTGCTGTATTTTTATGTTATTCTAGATCAGCTACTGAGTTTATGATGAGGCGTATTCATTCTAAAAGAGAATTGTCTGCCAGAGCCTACAATTTAAAACATCAAAGTTACTCAAGACTATATATTCCCAATGTAATTTGAAAAACCACTGCCTCACACTGCAGCTACCGTGCTGCCTTGCCACCTTGGCTATATTTGATCAAGTAGAAATCAACCTCTGAGAGTTGGAATCTGCTCAGTGCTGCCTGTTGCTCAAAGTTTTCTAAGAGCGTATCAACCCTCAGGCTATATCCATTCCCTGTGTGCAGTGACACCCTCTCCCTTATTGGGTCTGACATTGCTTTGGAGAGGAAAAGAGAAGGATCTCTCTGAAGACCTCTCAGAAGCTCACATCTATTGTGAATTGGGACTCCCTGAAACAGCACTGCTTTTAGGAAAGGGAGGAGAGGAGAGTTCTTTAGAAGAATAGGGCATAAACATGCTAGAGGCAGGGCACTTTTGCTTCACCGCTGCTATGGACTCTTCCTGGCTGTAAGAGAAGAGAAGAGCTAAGCAGAGCATATTTGCCTTTGATCAAGCAGGAAACTGTTTGTTCTTGTAGAGATGTTTTCTGTTTCCAGACAATTGCACTGCATCTTTCTATGTTGTGGTTTCATTTGATATCACTAGCAGAATTCATTCATCTGAGAATTCAACATAACGTCCCTTGATGTGATTAACAGAGAGAACAAATTAAGATTAAGCATGTAGATTATTGTCAGGCTGACCTTGGATTTCTATGGCATTCAAGAGTTCTAGTCTGAGAAATGGTACATGGCGTTCCTTGAATAACTGGATGACGACAGCAGCAGGATGAATTCTGATAGGAACAGGAGTGTCTTCTCAGATCCAGACAAATGCCCCAGAGCTATACTGGATGCTGCTTCACCTTTCAACAGGATGGTGGTCTGAAACATATTGGAAAAGCAACAAGAAGCTTTCAGGGCCAAAAAAAACCAAACAAACAAACAAATAAATAAATAAATAACAACAAAGTGGAATGTCCATGACTGAGTCAGTAACCCAACTTGAACTTTCATGACTGTACATTTCAAAACAGGCCTGGCAGAGTGTCACCAGGGAAGATATCCAACGGCTTATTCAGGGACTTCGGGCAGTCATCATTTGCAAATGATTTGCAAGTAATATTACAATTTAATTTATGTTTGTCTGTTACTAATGGATTCTGTCTGAGAAATTATATAAATAAATGAATAGAATCCATGTTTACATGGATATATATATGGATATTTACATGGATTATATATATATATTTTAATATATATATATATATATATATATATATATATATATATATAATCACATCACCCAATATAGATGTACATACTATAGGCATAGCTAAGGGGGGTCTAGGAGGCCTATGCATCCTCACTTGGAAGCCAGGCCCTTCCAGATTTCGAACTCTTCAAAAGGAAAAAACTTCTCCAATACCAATGAAAATTTTAGCAGGATGAACCCTAAGGAGCCAAGTTCTTGCATCTTTGTGCCTATTTTCCCGCCATGTAGTGACTGTCAAGTTTTCTTTAGGTAATCATTCATTTTCAGAGGCTGTTATCACCATGACCACACTTACACAACTCCATAGTTCCATCATTCATGTAACATTGCAGTTGTAAACTGGTTAAATCTGGTTAACCAACCAGTTTTAAACCAACTGCAATTTTTTTTTCCAATATGTAAGTATGGCATCAACCTTTCTATGCTAAAGTGCTTGTTCTTGCCTGTTTCGGCTAAATGTGGAAACGTAGCTGAGCTGTGCTGCATTAATTCCTAGTGTAGGCTACCAAATGTAGCTACAGCTACATATATTTTCAGTAAAGATGACCACAGTAAAGACAAAGTTAAACACCGCAGAAAAAAGATGAGCATTCAACTATTCACCACAGACATCGACACCTATCACTGTGAAAAGTCAGCCTGCTATTAAAAGTTCCGCATCCTTTTACCGGATGTTGCGGCCATGTGATTGGCTGATTAGCTATTTGTGTTAACAAGCAACTGACCAGTTAACTTTGACAGACAAACCCCAAAAGGCTTGCTCATTGTTTTAAGTCGCATAATAAGTTTCAAGACAGTTTAGCTGAATTATGCTGAAATGCCCGACAGGGTCTTCGTATTAACTGTGCATGTCTGTGGTACGAACTCCAAAGTGCTGTGTAATTATTATGGACAAACTAAGACAGTCTAATTAAATCACATCTCATAATTATTTGGAGTAACAAGGTGGTCAGTACAAACTTGATCACCACTACATTTTAATTTAATGTCAGGACATTTAGGCAGGAAAGCAAATCAGAAACACCTGCAAATGGCAGTTTAGTTACGTGATGTAAAAGGGCTAAATGTACAGAATTTCTAAAGTAACTTTTGTAGCATCTTGGTGGAGAAAGAGACACGAGAGAGACCATATTTCTGCTATGAGAAGTGCTCATTATTAACACCAGCAGAAAAGGCACACAACACACTGGGGATACGGATCACAGCTTTCTTTTACAGCCCAGATTGAGGTAATAAACAGGTAAATAGGACTTTTTATACTGCGTGCACAATCTTCTTTAATCCTATTATATTTACTTTAATTTCACATAAGAAATACCATCTCCTTAAATGTGTCTTTTTTACTTGACCGTGTGCTTAAATAGATATTATTCTTCAAAAACTTCAAGATTTTTCTTACTTTCTTCCTTAACTTTTCTACCACAAACACTTAGAAGAACAGTAGTATTCTTGTGTTAGTAACCTTTCTACAGTCTCATGCTCGTCTTAGACTGCAAGCATTGGTAAGATCTTACTAACCCTTCAAATGATTCTCAATGAACCGGTGGGGATTTTTCTTGTTGGATGTTTCTTCCACTATCGCTTGTAGTTCTTGTTTGCTTCTCTTTTTTTTTTTTGCACATTTGGTTTGATTTTGTTTTTGCATTCACTTTGCTGTCCTTCGGCGCTGAGGTTATTAACTCATTAATTAACTGGTTAATGGAAATATAGTATCTTTTCTAGTAATCTAAAATCTAAAATCATGCAATGTCACTACATCACAACATCACAAATAACCTGCAGCCTGCAGCCAAATTAATAATAATAAAGGTTTTTTGCAAGAGAATATTTAAGAACTTGAGTTTTTTTTGTGAGACTCGCATTTAAAAACCTTCATGTGAACTGCTTGCTACTTGTCTTTAGGTCTTTTGTGAGAGAATCTTAAGACAAACAGGAAAGCCTTTGTGAATTGTATGTGTTCTTTTTTTCTCAGGAATCCAGCCCCAGGTGCCGTTTTCAGCCAAAATAATTACACAGTGCTGTGGAGTTTGTGCCACACATGCAGTTAATACCGGGAACTTGTTGGGCATTTCAGTGTGTTTGGAACATCATATTATCCCAACCAATTACTTAATACATTGTGTAGGAGATGTTTAATTAATGTTTAATATAATATAACTAACTGAAAGGTCTGCTGAAAATGCAGCCTATTTCACATTCTAGTAGTTCTAGTTAATATGAGTTAGGCCTCATACTTCTGTAGAAGCTGAAATAGCTCTGTTATGACTTTCTGTAGTCACATATACATCGATTGCTGTATTGTTGACTTTGTTCTGTGGCATGTTATGTAGGTTAAGCATAATTATGTGTATGTATAAGTAAGATGTGCTCTTACATGGGGTGGAGGTTAGGCAACTGGCACTGTGACCGGAAGGTTGTCGGTTCGATCTCCAGAGCTGACAGCACATGACTGAGGTGTTCTTGAGCAAGACACCTAACTCCCAACTGCTCCCCAGGTGCTGCTCCCCATGTGCTGCTCCTCATGTGCTGCGGATAGGGCTGCCCACCACTCTGGGCAAGTGTGCTCGCTGCCCCTTAGTGTTTGTGCTGTTTCACTTCGCGAATGGGTTAAATGTGGAGGTGAACTTTCCCCATTGTGGGACTTATAAGGGTCATTTAACAAAAGAGTGAACATTACAGTGGTTAGGCTGTCATGGGCTGGAGATTAGGGAACTAGCCTTGAGACCAAAAGTGTGATCACTGCCCCCTAGTGTGTGTGTGTGTGCTCACTAGTGTGTATGTGGTGTTTCACTTCACAAATGGGTTAAATGCAGAGGTGAAATTTCCTCATTGTGGGACTAATAAGGGTCATGTAATCTTAATCTTAATCTACATGTATAGTCTTTGACTCAGTTATCATGTATGAGCTGGGAGACTTGCTAAAGCCTTGTTGCTTTATTACAGTATCAACTGTTTATATTCTCTTTCACACCATTTTCTTCATAAAAAATAGTCTTTTTCTCTATTCTTTTGGTTTGTCCATCACTCTTATTGTGTGTTTGTGAAATAGCACAGCATTAAATTCTTCAGAAAACACCTGCTGGCTTTTCCATTTTCTGGCTAGGTGGCTACACATTGGAGTTTGGACCTCACACTTATTTGGATAATACCCAACAACTGTAGAAGAAAATGTTACCCAGTTAAGTATCCGTTACCTGCTTTGATGGGCTGTCAGTAGTATCTAGGCAATTAAATGCAAGGTCAGCAATTGTGTGTTGTGCTTGAACTTCTTTTTTATTGTTCTCTCTGGTTATGGTAGCTACCATGAACATGGCTTTTTGGTAGTTGTAATACTCACTCTAATGATGCCTCTGCAATATAATATAAAATACAGTTGGCTTTTCCCCCAAGCTGTAACCAGACTCCACTAAAATGAAATTCTGGCAATACTACTGGTACATACCCTCAAAATAACGGTAATAAAAAGCTTCCACTTTTTTAACCTCATAGTAATTGTCTCATTTTAAATCCCATGTGCTGGTGAACAGAGCTAAAACACTGAAGCTGTATCACGGTCGAGTTGCTTATAGACTGCACTGTATGTTTACCTCAGCTGCTCAGTATTCGTTTTTAGCATGCAGTGAGTTATCTACACTGTGCTTTCAAATACAGGAGTGTTTGCTTTGGAGTGAGCTTCCCCCATCCCTCATGTTTGCCTGCAGTGGCGTGATGGAGGTGAAAGGCTCTGGGTGCCTGGGCCCAGGAGATTTACTCTGCCCACTGATCCCATAATTCCCAGCTCCACCACAAGTCATGCTCCCATCTGGCCATGAACCCACTCTGGGAGAGAATGCTAATTCACTGTACTGCAGCTGCAGCCGGTGTGAGGCCAAACTAACCTGGAATTTATGCAAATTATGCAAAATTGTAATTTATAATGATGCATTTACTACTCCTGTTTCACCATGAAGATCTTAATATGACTGTAACTTCTCATAACTGTGCAACTAGCATTGCTTCTTTGGCCCTTTTAAGCTTTTCCATTCGAATCATTTTTTCCTGTGTGCTTTCCAATCTCCAGAAAGGTTCTAAATTCCTTACTGAAGAGTTGATTGCATGCAGTTGCTGAAACACTTCTCAAGAAATGGCATTTTGTCACTTATCAGATTTTTTTTTTCTCCCCCAAAATAGTAACTTTATAGGAGTAGAAAAACATATTCTTGATGTTATGTAGTTCAAGGTCCTGTGTGCTACATTTTCTGTATTTGTTTTTCCTTCAGGTGCACTCAAGACATTTATATGTGTCTATGTACCAAAAACAGTGGTAATTCACTTTGAGGTGACTGTTTTCCAACCTCTGTCACGATTGGCCCCTCCCACTCCTCCATGTGCTTTTGTTTACCTTTTAGTCCTGTCATGTGCTTTTGTTTTGGTCTGGTCCATGTGTTTCTTTGTTTTTCTTCCTGGTCCTGCCCACTTGTTTCCAGACCCTGCCCTTGATTGTATCCGCCTGTGTTCATCGCCTGTGTCTTATTAACCCCTCGTTGTCTCTCTATTTAAGCCCTGTGTTTTTCCCTAGTTGCTGGCTGGTCTTTGTATTGTTGGAGGTGTTTGACTTGTTTGTACTGTTTGAAGTGTATTGTGTACTCGTGCTGTTTGGTTTATGTTTGCTATTTGTTTCTTCTGGCCTCCATAGTCTGTTTATCTGCTTTCATTTGCATTATGTCTGTCCCTCCTGTTCTCCGTGGCTCTATGACCCTGGATCATCCTGACCATGACTCTGGATTTGCACCTAATAATTCTTGCTCTTCTCAGCATATGCACCCACCTCCTCATCGCTCCCCGGGGTTACAACCTCTCTTTAGCCATTACTATTAAACAGTCTGGTTTTTTTTTGTTTTTTTTTTTACTGTTACTGATTTATTTGAATGAGCTCTCATTCAAATCAGCTCATTCAGAAAGCGGAGCAAACTTATATGTGTATATATATATATATATATATATATATATATATATATATATATATATATATATATATACACACACACACACACACACACACACACATTGGTAGCATTGCAGCTTTTATAGTTTAACTTCTATATATAGATAGCATGGACTGGGAAGTGAATAGTATACTTGTTTACATAATACAGTGTTTACATAATGCATCAAATACTTTTGTGAAAAAAAAGAACAATTTGTTTATTTTGCTTGATACGAGTTCTTTAACATTACGGGTTGATTTTTCAGGCGACTGATTCTAGCCCACCATTGGGATAGGCTCCAGCATCCGCCATGACCCAGAATGAGAAGCGGCTTAGAAAATGTGTGTTTGTTTGTGTGTGTGTGTGTTTCTAGCCCTAGACCATCCCTTCCTTCCTTGGTGAAACCCTTTAGAGCAGGGGTGTCCAATCATATCCGCAAAGAACCATTGTGGCTCCAGGTTTCCCGCCAAGCTGGAGCACACCAGACTCCTTTTATTTGATCAGTTGGTCTTAGTTTTCATCAGGTGACCTGTTGCTTTGTTGGAGTGAAAACCTGCAGCCACACCAGCCCTCTGTGGATAAGACTGGACACCCCCAGCTTTAGAGTGAGCTGTAGTCCTGTAGCGATCTCTGTCCTGGACGCTGACCCTAAACCTTTGCTGTTGTGTTTTATCATTCATCAACAATTTTCGCTCAATGTAAATTAGAGCTGGTTTTTTCAAAAGGTGAAAAAACAACAACAAATTTGCAGAATAGATAGACAAGGCAGTGGAAGAAGAAAAGCTTTTCAGTGTTTGATTTGTGCATTCTTTCACTTCTCACCATAGAAGCATGGCCCATTATGCTAATTCTGTGACACATAATGTCTTACACAAGCTACACTTGGTTGTGTTTAATTTATGCTTATATGAATAATGAAAGAAAGAATTTGAATACACTGAGCTCCAGTTTATTACCTAGTACCTGTCCAGTAATGCAGCTCTTTGCCTCTTAACTCTAGAGGCCTCCCCGGCTCTGCACAGTTTTATGATTTCCCTGCTTTACCACACCGGATTCAGCTCAAGAATGGGTTGATGATTCATGATATGATATGATATGAACATGATATAGCTAATGATATGACTATCACAATCCAGCACTATGTGAGCAGAGAAACAGGCTAAGAACATCTTACTATTACATCTTATTAAGAAGAAGATTATTGAACTGTACATTTTTTTACTCTTTATAAGCAACTTTATAAAGAGTGGTCATACTCTTTGGTCAGATAAATTTGCTTGCTTGCAGCATTATTTCTTAAAACATGCAAAACAATCTGCCTATAGAATTAGATAGTTTAACAGTTTTGATGGCTTAAAACAAGGAAAAAAACACACAGTTAGAAATAAATAATTCTGTGCAGGTACATTTTTTATTCCTCAAGATACAAACAATGTAAATGTTCCCTCGAAGGTACAATAGTGGTTTTAAGGTCTAATTTTGAAGTTTTTCCAGGTGAAAAGTACATATTTGAGCCGTTTTCTAACCTGATGTCAGAATAATAAAATAAAAAGGCTGGAGACGAGACGGGGTGCATGGGTTGTGGTACAGTTATATGCCATGACTTAAGGTACTGAGATGGACCATTAAAAGTACCTGCCCCCAGGGACAGTTTTTTTTTTCTTCTTTTTTTCTGACGGTATAACAATAGTATAGTTTTACTCTCGTTTACAGATGCTTTTTAGTTCTTCACTCATAATGTCATCACTTGACACAGTGTCCAGCTGTAATAGCCCATTCAGAAGACAGTCTGATAATTATTATAATATCTATGTATTATGTAAGTTTAACTGACTGACTAACTGAGCTGTAAGTGATACTAGGAGTTTGCAATAAGATTAAGTGACCCTTATTAGTCCCACAATGGGGAAATTTCACCTCCGCATTTAACCCATCCGTGAAGTGAAACATCACATACACAGTACACAGTACACACACACACACACACACACACACACACACTAGGGGCAGTGAGCACAATTGCCTAGAGCAGTGGGCAGCCCTATCCGCAGCGCCTGGGGAGCAGCTGGGGATTAGGCGTTTTGCTCAAGGACACCTCAGTCATATACTGATGGCTCTGGGGATCAAAGGGTCACAGTGCTGGTTCCCTAACCTCCAGCCCATAAGCCTGCCTCAGGTACACTGTAAAAAGTGGCTTATCAAATGTGCTTCACTGGTAACAAGTAAATAAATACTTTGAAAGATTCTTTCAGTCTATTTAGTTTTTTAAATTGAATATAACTAGTTCAATTGCTTTTTACCACATGAAGTATTTTTTAGTATTTTTTTCAACATTCGAACGTGTGTGAAAAGCCCAGAATAACAACTGATGCCATTTGAGATGCCACACAGCTACCATGCAACAGTCAGACTGAGTAAAGTTTGGCTTATTCCAATGCTGAGTTGAATACTGCTGCAAATTGGTTCTACCTGACTTATAATGCGATACGACTTTCTGGAAACTACAATTTGTGTGTAAATATGTACATTATAATTACACACTGTGAATCAAGGTAACCCAAGCTAACCTGGTACAATACTATATCCGCATGTAAATAATTAATTTTGTTAGGCATGATGAACTGCATCCTTAAACGACACCTTCTCTTGTTATTGGCAGCCGCAGTTTGGGCAGGTTCCACCTCTCCAGCTGTCTTGACAGGAGGGTTTCTCTGCAGAGGCACTTGGGAAATCCGGTCAGTGTCTGTCTCCTGCTCTCTCCTGGCCTCGAGGTGATAGCTTACAGATGGAGAAGAGCAACACGTCTGTCAGCTTGTAAGGGAGGAAAGTAAATGTGCGTGCACTTCAGGCATCTGTGTTAATTTTAGTATTTAGCTGATGGGTTTATGTGAGTGAGAGTGGCTGACAGTCCCCTAAAATAAAGATCCATTCATTGCACATGTCGCCGGTAATGAATCCATGATGAAAGTCTGATATAATACATTACGTTTTCTATTTTAATTGGTGACATTTCAAAATCCAGGCTTATCAGATGATGATGATGATTTGTAGGGAACACTTGTTTATATTTGGTTTATTCCGTCTACCAACATCACACACGAGGTTAAGGGGAGCGTTAAACCTTTTTTTTATTTATGGCATTTGGCAGATGCTCTTATCCAGAGCGACTTACAGTTTGATCATTTTACACAGGTAGGTGAAGGTGGTGTTAGGAGTCTTGCCCAAGGACTCTTATTGGTATAGTGTAGGGTGCTTACCCAGAGGTGTTACACACTACACTATACCAACCACAACCACTTGAATTTTGGTACATAACAATGCCATAAACATGTCATGGCAGATGTTATGCACCGTCATGCATTTTCAAGACCGATTTTGTTCATATTCCACAAATATGTGTAGGTGCAATGCTCATTTTATGACAGCTACATTATTAGCATATAGGGCTCTGCATTGGACCAAAAAATCTGTTTTATAACTATAGCGTAGCCCTTTTTGACACACTAGACCACTGTTTTTACAAATGGGTAACAAATGTGATCACACAAACAGCAGTTTATGCATTAGAATGTTCATTGAATTGACACAGTTCTGTTTATTACCCCTGCATTTACTAAAGATCAGTTTAGTGCAAGTTATTAGGAGATCAGCACAGTTTTAACAAAAAGGGATCTATATACAGTAGTGTGCAAATGTCATTTGTTTAATTTTCTTGTCAAATGGCCCCTAAATACAGGTCATTCATTTTTCAGCCTCAGACAAAAAGCAGAAAACATACATTTCAAAGAAAACACAACCTCAACAATTAAACATAATATCACAGTTTTCAGTATTAAGTCTCACAGATTTTTGCTGCTCTCCTTTCTTTTTATGAGACCTGCACTTTGTCAAATAAATCTGCTGGGATATTTTATCACCTCCAAAACTTTTTCTTGGAAGTTGCTTGCATTTTCTGCTTCTCGCAGTTAAAGTCACCCCAATTAAAAAATTTAGACTCATTGGTCCAAAAAATGGGCGGCACGGTGGCGTGGTGGGTAGCGCTGTCGCCTTACAGCAAGGAGGGCCTGGGTTCAATTCCCCGGCCGGGTGACCAGGGTCCTCTCTGTGTGGAGTTTGCATGTTCTCTGCGTGGGTTTCCTCCGGGTTCTCCGGTTTCCTCCCACAGTCCAAAGACATGCAGTCAGGCCAATTGGACATGCTAAATTACCCCTGAGTGTGAGTGACTGTCTGTATCTGTCTGTCTGCCCTGCGATGGACTGGCAACCTGTCCAGGGTGTATCCTGCCTTCCACCCGAAGACTGCTGGGATAGGCTCCAGCACCCCCCGCGACCCTGACGGAGAAGCGGCTTAGAAAATGGATGGATGGTCCAAAAAAAACTGCATGTCTCAGATATCCAGTTTTTGAGTACTAGTACAAATGTGTGCTATTTCTCTTTTCTCAGCGAGGTTCTTCGTGACAGCTACACATCCTTTCACACCCATAGCGCTGAGTCGTCTTCTCACAGCGGAAGGATGGACAGAAACACCTGTGGATGTTTTCAGATCTGAAGCAAACGTTGAGCTTGATTTTCTCCTCTCTCTCTCAAAGATGTGGGGAATAGATGAGCTCTGAAGGACTGTTCATTTGATGGGGACAGTTTTGGTGGTCTTGCACAGTTGTCACATTTTCTTTCAGTAATTTTTGAAACTTCACTTGTCACGCCTCCTTCAGACGTGGCTGAGCCCATGGCCGACCTTGCCGCTCAGGACTACGTTTCCCAGAATGCAGCATGTGACGCAGGACTCTCAGACATCCCCTTGTCTCAAGTCAAGCCTCGGCTGCAAGCATCTGGTTCCATCTCCCTCCCTTACATCACTTTTGGGAATTTGCTTATTTTCATTTGCCTTCCCTCCTCCTTATATTAGAGCATCATCTCATATCTAAACTCTGGAGAAACATCTATTTTAGACTCTTTAGATGTGCACATGGCATATGAAAGGCATTTGCAAAACAGCTTAGCTGAGTTTGGGTAGCTGCTTGTGTGAATGTTAGTGTCTCTTTGAAGGGGAACATAAGCTGCTCCCAAAGGGGTTACTAACATTTTGTTGTGGGGACAGTTTTAAGATGGGAAGGATGGAAGAGTTAAAGCGGCAGTAAAAAAGTAAAGAAACTACAAATGAAATATTGACATTTGATGTTATTCTTAGTGTTAGAAAATAATTGCACACAGCGGTTTGCATGGAACACGACACTGCTGTGAAACAAAATAGCAATTATCTGTTATTTGCATTCAGCTTTACTGAGACTGATCATTTAAGCAGCTGTTTCAAAACACCATTAAGAACAAATGGATGTGTCTGTTTTATAAGCTTCATAAAGAAAGTCTTCAGAAATATCTTCTCGCGTGAGGCAGCGGATTGCTATGCTTTAAACTAGCAGAAACTAACCTTTCAAAATGTGGACATTCCATAGAGTAGATAGATAATAATCTCACTATATTAATAGAAGTAATATGTTACGAGGTTGGCTGTTAGGCTAGCTGAGGGCTGCTGCACACTGACAGGATCTTTTACAGCTCAGCATGTCTTCATTAATGCAGCCACTCTGTTTTAGCTTACAGTGACAATGCAATATCATCAATATCATCGTAGGGCACGTATCTTTTGAGACGATCACCAAGACCCAATTTTTTTTTTTTATCCCATATTTCCAAAAGCGGGATGAATATAACCCAAAAAAATAGGGCTCCCTTCCTTAAATTGAACCCCAGCATGTACAATCACACAAGCAAGTGTAGAAAAGATAAAAGAAAGAAGTCACGCAAACACACACACACACACACACACACACACACACACTCAGACAACAACACACCCAAGTGCAACATTTGTTTTTATAACTTTGCTCATTAAACCGACTATAGAAGTTATAATACACGGCATACGCATACAAACTTTAACACCCAGTCATACAAACACACACACACACGCAGTTTGCGCTAAAACTCCAGCTTTTCCACTGTGTTTCCAAAATGATCCTTTATCACGGCCATTAGAGCTGTTTGATTGCCTTAATGCAGAAATGCAGGGTGTCTAACGAAACAGAGGCTCTTGAGTGATTATTCTCTGCTAGAACAATAAGCTATGGGACACCCTGGCATTAGAACTGGGAAGGTCAGCTTCGTCAAAAATGTAATTGGATTTCTCAATGGCTTGTAAGCTTTGGCACTTCATTTTACAAGCCCCCCCAACCCCCTGCCCCCCTTTAGCATTGTGAGCTTGACATTCTTTTTCTGTGAGCTGCTGATTAAAAGCCTAATCAGGACTTTGTGTTTTTTTCTTTTCCTTTTCATTAGGCTGCACGTATATTTTTTTCGTACTGAGCCTCTGCTATACGGCTTCTTCTGGGTTTTTTTTTTTGAGAAATTGTCCTTAGACTGGTAGATTAACACTGGTCATCTATATTTATCATTTATTTGTGCTTCACTTATTATGTACAAGCTATTTTTTGTTCAGGAGATATATTTGAGGAGATTAGACATACGACGGTCCACTTACGTAAAGTAGGAGAAAGTCTAGGACTTACTGAAGTTCAAAAAAACGCTTGGAGCATACAGAGAAAATGGGGCTTCTAAGACCAGGCAGACCACCAAAACTTTCCCCGTCAGATAAGCAGCACTTAAAGCTTCCATCTTTGAGAGAGAGGAGGAAATCAAGCTGCTTCAGTTCTGAAAACATCCACAGGTGTTTCTGTCCATCGTGTCACTGTGAGAAGGCCACTCAGCGCCGTGGGTCTGAAAGGACGTGTAGCTGTTCAAGAAGAACTTCACTGAGAAAAGGAGACACATCAAACAAAGAAGTGGCTGGTGTTCTCAGAACAATGGACTGACCACCCCAAAGTCCAGACATAACATCGCTGAATGTGTTGGATTGCTTCTGAGATTGAACTTTTTGTAGGTGTGCAAAAATATCCCTGCAGATTTCTGTGAAATGCACAGTTCCTGAAAGTAATGAAAAGTGATAATAAATGAAAGGTGGTCTCTGGCAATCACAGTGCAGTATGTAGGCTGCTTATGTTCCTCTAGGAATTGAAGATCTTTGCATGCTTTTAAAGATACCATTTCCAGTCCTACACATTCTTCACACGAATTCATAATGCTTTAAATTCAGCATCATGCTCAGCCATGCATCCTGGGAGAGTTTTTAAAGTGACAGCTTCGAGCTGCTATGGGGTCATCACTTACAGGCAGTGAGAGGATGGATGGAAATGCCCATGAGGAAGTATCAATAATGCAGAACAGAGAAATGTGAAATGTTACTGCCATGGAGAGAGAGAGAGAGAGAGAGAGAGAGAGACTCAGATTGAGGTTAGGGCCATGCTGGCCAACCTTTTTGAAAACGATCCATCAAAGTTGCAGTGCTAAAAGGATATAATCCAACAATTTCTGGTGGTAGAGCATAAATGACAACTATTTTTTAACCGTTTGACTGTCGTATCCCTGTGAAAGATTGGATGAGCTGACGTTGTCAGGTCTTCACTGTGCCACGTTCTCCTGCCTATTCAACTCCTCCTGGCTCTATTGCTCTGTATCCTCTCAAAAGTTTCAACATATTTTGAGAAACTTCAAAGGAATCAGTGATGACTTCAGCATTTTCCCCAGGCTGGGTTTTACTCAAAGAACTGACTATAGACACAAAGATGGATGGCAGTGGAGTAGCAGTTGCATTTTTCGAAAAGTTGCCTCTCTTGCACTACGGGGAAGAACTTTAGAGAACTCCTGAGGAATCCGATTTTTAAGTTGGAATAAGATAACCTTACCAGCTAAATCCAGAACGGAAAAAGGATGTCTCATCAGATTTCACAACAAGGAGCAGCATCTTAACCACTAATGCAAAATACATGTCGCACCATCCAAAAAAAAAGAAAACAAAACAAAAGAATAAAACCTCCTCAATATCTTTAACAGAAAACGTCCTGTCTTACCTTCTCAAATATTAATGTCTATCTTATCTGCCTCCATTCTGTCACAAAGAATAACATCAGACAGTATTTTCACAAGATGATGTGCAATTCATCTAAAAAAAGCACTTTATTAATAATGTTGACGTCTTAATGAGCATTTAGAAAAACTTTACAACATATTTCCTTAATAAACTAATACCGTCACCACTAAAAATCAACATGGATATAGCACTTAATTGAAAGTGTGTTATGTTTCTTTAGTAATGAACAGCAGAGATGATGTGTTCCCACAGGAGTTAATAGTGGATAAAGTATATTTATGGAATAAACAGATGCAATCAGCTTCAACACCTCCATTCAAAAGACATGTTTGCTGATTTTCAAAGTGAAAACAATGTAACTACTACAGCGAACAAACATATTTTTTTGTCCATTTTGATTACAAAATTTGCATATGACTTTTTGATAAACTAATATAGAAGCATCCAGAAACAGATCACAAACATTTATATTAAACGCATGGTACAAATCATCAAACATCTATGGAGCCTCTGATAGAACGTGCCATGTTTTTTTTTTTTTTTTGTAAAAATTTGGTGTGCACTAGATACTATGAGGTGCACTTAAAATTATCAGATGAGAAATGTATAGTATGTGGTGAGCACCCAATACTTTCAAGTGAGCCCCAGAGACTATATGGTGGAGCACCTAATATGTGCTAAGCACCTGATACTGTCAGGTGAGCACCCAATCCTATGAGGTGAACACCCAACACTATTTAGTGAGCACTACACGCTATCAGGAGAGCACCACAAACTAAGTAGTGAGTGCTCGATACTAAGTGGTGAGCACCCAGGTCTGTGTGGTAAGCACCAAATGCAATCAGTCGATCATGCAATACATTCAGGTGAACACCCCACAGTTTAGTGAGCACCTGATTAGGTAAGCACCCAGATACTATCAAGAATAAAGAACTACATCTGTATGTGGTGCTCACCTGATAGTATCTAGTGCTGACCACATAGTATTGGGTGCTCGCTCACTTGATAGTATCGGGTTTTGCCTAAAAAATTACATCACATGTTCCTTAAGGGGCTCCATAAACATGGTAAATGTTAGGATGATATACAGGGTGAGTCAAAAGTTACAGGACACTGTTTTATTTTATTTTATTTTTTATTGTATTATCGACTTTTATCTCTGGGGTCATCTCAAACAAATTGTGTATGCTGAGAAAATCTGCAACAAATGCCTCCTTCAGCACCGTGTTGTGGAGGCTTGTGACAGAATTTCTCCAGAGATTCTCATGCGTGTTCCTAACGATTGGATTCTGCACCTTCAGCTCTGTGTTCAGCACCAGGGACAGCACATTGAACACATCAAATAGCTGTGCATCACAGGCAACATTCCCAGTTGTTGTGGCAACTTTGTGTTGATAACTTTTGAACCTGATAGTGGCAATCAATTTCTGAGACAATTCTGGTCTTCTTTGATCTGCTACATGACCACCTTCCCATTGGAAAAACATCTTTCAAGATGACAGAAATGTTCCAGACATAGCCTAAAAGATAGTCCCCCTCACCCATCACTCGGTGGGGTATTCACATGTCATTTTCCCTTTCATTTCTGAAATAAAACAGTGTCCTGTGACGTTTGACCCTGTAGAGTATGTGTAATGCTGCTCCTTGAATGAATTATGAAGATGAATTCACCCAGTTGTAGTAGTCAAGTAAGTTTAAAAAACTGGTACTAACTTATAGAGTAAAGGTCAAGAATGGTCATATTGATGCTTCATGTGTGGCCTATTATGCAAACAAAAGGAAGACAGCTTAATAAAGTTGTGAACAGAAGTCAGAGGGTCAGATTTTACACAAGATGCTTTTCCCCCATTAGAAAGAGATGCACAATGTTGGGGAGTTCCTTTAAAAAACATTGCTACTTTTCAACTTCCAACTGTAATGGGAAGTAATCATAACTTTACTTCTACATTACTCTATAAAACCCATACAAATCTGTACCATGTAGACGTACAGGGGACATCTAGCCAATCATGGTGAACATTATGTAAAATGTCTATCACTGTCTCTGCTTTTGAACAAGACATGGCAAGTTACGCTGATTAAAATGATGAAGGGGTAATGCTTTTGAAACCGAGAAACTAGCCAGTAGAAAGAGTTCAAAAAGGCTGCCTTGAAATGGAATATATATGAATGTGAAGCTTACAGAGCTGTTTCTGAAGTCAAATTGATTCTGGTCAGTTAAGGTGAGGTTGGGCTTCTTTCTTCTTCAGCACTAGGATTTTTCTCCTGTATCTGTTCACTAGGATTAGATGTTTTGTCACATGGTTCACTAAGTTTGCAGCGCTTCCCAAACTAGTACTCTATATGCTTAAAAAAGATGGTTCTCTAAGGGTTCTTGATCAGAAATGCTGCTATATAGAAACATGAACACTCAAGGAATCCCTTCTATGATTTGAAGTGTTCTTTGTGCTATCAAAGGGTTCTTCAGATTGACGGAGACTGTGCTGTAGATGGTTCTATATATAACCTTTTTGAAAAGGTTTCCATATAGCACTAAAAGGGTTCTCCTAAGGTTACAGACTTGACATTGTTACAGTAAAAGAATTAGTTTAGGTGCTTGACATTTTATAAGCCACTGACCTTAATAAAGTTGTGTCAAGTTTACAGTAACATCCAGCACTGGTACAAATGTGACAAGCCTAGCATTCACTCTGCATCTCCCCATTCATGTATTATGTAGGAGTACATTTGTAGGGGCCAGAAATGTCATGTTCCTTCCAGTGTTTGGAGGAGAGCAAACTGGACCCCCCAATAATTTGCACCAAATGCCTTCTTGTGACTTATATGGGTGTGATTGCTTTTGCCTGCTAAATTTAGTCAAAATCATATTTGTAAACGTTATACTGTTTTATTATTTTTAAACAACTACAGTTTAAACAGAGAGGATCATTAGTTTAAATCCATAGGTTACTGTGCTTTCTGGCACGTCTTTATGTCCTTGTGCGTGGATGATACATGGGCAATGTAGTCCACACAGTAAAGGCAAAAGATGCTGCTGACGGTATGGACTACATTTCCTAGTCGTATCTTCCAAAGCATGGGAAATGTACTCCATACAGTCTGCTACAGAAGACAGTGCTTTTTTTTGTGGGGATTACATTTCTCATGCATGCAAGAAGCATGGGAAATGTAGTCCACACTGTAAGCAGTATCCTTCACTGTTGAAGACTGAGCTAGCTTCCCTTTCCAAATGTTCGAGAATGACAAGGACACTTAGGGACGTGTTTCTGAACTTGCAGAAAGACAGATGCCTCACTGTTCTGGGTAAACCAACTCTAGCATCTTAATGGACTTGCATATACTGTCATGCATCCCTCTGACTCTGAAGCGTTCATGGACTCCATCTCCCAGACTCCTCTGGGAGATCACATACCTGCTGACCCTACTCAGTGCTCCTATCACAAACAATGACCCCACAACGATGCTAGTCAGTGCAGGTGTGTGTTTGAAAAGATGCAATGGTGCTTCACAGGTCTTAGATAAAGCCTGCGCTAGCCTCACCCTCCTGGCGCTGTAGGTATCGTGTGATTGGGTGGGTGGGTGGGGTGGCCTAACTAGTGGGTGGAATTAGAGACAATGAAATTGGGGAGAAAACTGGGGGGAAAATACATTAATAAATAAATAAACTCTGCAACTGATTTATGGAGCATTAATTTTAGCCTTCAAAAGAAAGGAAACCCATACTTATCATTTTTCTTATCAGGCTATCAAATGTTTAAGAAAACACAGATAAACTTGAATACTTTTTATTGCAAAAGATTCAGTTTGGTTCTGTTCAATTGCTCTATATGAGACATTTTTACTATTCTAACATGACGTTCTCTGTAAAAACCTCCCAAACAGACATTTACCCAAAACAACAAAGGGAACTGAGTGTTGTGAATAAGCTAACCTTACATTTCACAGGTCTTGAGGCGCAACTTGCAAAAATAAAAAAAGAAAAGCCTGGCATGTTTCTCCTCCTCTTCCTTTTAAAAACTTTAATTATTTAAGCTTGTGCTCATTTAAATCCTCTTTAAATTCCCTCTGACCGCATCAAGGAAAATAAATTGTCAGTGAAATGCTGTTTTCCCCATAAGTGGCAGAATTATGAAAAGAGTGCACTGACAGGGCATCACACATTTTTCTGCAATGCTTTTCTGGAAAATATTTTCAGCTGGTACAAAATATGAAAGCAGAGACGAGAGGAAAATGCACTTGCTGTGAGGCAGCAGAGAGCTTTGAAGATTAAAGATGAAAGTCAGCAGAGCTGGTGTTCGGCAGTGTATTATATTAAATTTCAACTAAAGGAAAATGGACTTAAGGGTCATAATTAGATTGTAACTGTTAAACACGGATGTTCTAGTTGCATTAGCTGTGGATTAGCCCGTATTGACAAATATAATGATTTCGGACAAAATGTACTTTTGTGTTTTAATGTCTAAGAAAAAAAAAACGAATTACTTCATAAATACATTGCCAGAGATGTTACAATGAAGTTGTTGCAAAGAATTTATATATTTTTCTTGTAATAAGGGTCATTTTTCCACAGACGTTTAAAGTAGTAGCTCCAAGGATTAAAGAAATAGCTGTCAAACATTAGTTATGGTATTTTCTGGGTCTATTGTAGAGCCACTCTGTTAATTTGTACATCACAAAGTGAAACGTGGAGTGGAGCCTATAGTGTTTCAGACAGCTTCTTCAACTGGTCATTGAAAATGAATGGCAATTACTAGCATGCACATATATACAGTGGTCAAGCTTGAAAAAAAAAACAGAGGTAGCATTTTATATATCTTACAGTACACCCCTCGTACACGTACACCCCTCACATTTCTGCAAATATTTTATTATGTCTTTTCATGGGACAACACTATAGAAATGTAGCTTGGGTATAACTTAAAATAGTCAGTCTACAGCTTGTTTAGCAGTACAGATTTACAGTTCTCTTTTTTTTTTTTTTAACCTGTCATGTCTGGCCATTTTTGCAATCGTAATGGTAATCCGAATGTACTGATGTACCAAACATATTTGTTTTCACAAGAAAAAGCTCTATAGGTTACTAAAGCCTATTCTTATTAAAGTTTTTATTTTATTTGTTTGGCCAGGCCTGACAGGCAATAAAAAAGAGGACAGGAAAGAAAGAAAAGAAGGGAGGAGAGAGAAAAAAAAATATATAATAATAATAATAAATCATAATAATGATAATTAAGTAAGTAAATAAATAAATAGAAAAAAATAATAATAAAAAAATAAATAAATAAAAAAAGAGAAAAAACAAATAAAATAAGTAAATAAACAGACAACTAAATAAAAATAAATAGATAAATAAGTAAGTAAATAAATTAAAAAAAAAAAAAAAAGGGAGGGGAAAAAAAGGGAGGGGAAAAAAACCAATTATACAGATATACATACATATACATATTCACATATACATATACATATATACACCCAGACATACTATTTGCTGCTACATACATACACAGATTTACAGTTCTCTGAAAAGAACTCAACACACATCATGCTTTGCTTCAGAAGGTCAGAGTACACATTGGAATTTATGTTTCCCTCAATGAACCACAGCTCCCCAGTGCTGGCAGCACTCATGCCGCTCCAGACCATGATGCTATCACCATGCTTGACTGTAGGCAAGAGACAGTTGTCTTGATACTCCTCACCAGGGCTCGGCCACACATGCTGGACATCATCTGAGCCAAACAAGTATATCTTGTTCTCGTCAGACCACAGGACATGGTTCCAGTAATCCATGTTCTTGGACTGCTTGTCTTCAGCAAACTGTTTGCAGGCTTTCTTCAGCTTTAGAAGAGGCTTCCTTCTGGGACGATGGCCATGCTGACCGAGTTGATGCATTGTGTAGCGTATGATCTGAGCACTGACAAGCTGACGTCCCACGTCTTCAACCTCTGTAGCAATGCTGGCAGGACTCATGCGTCTATTTTTTGAAGCCAACCTCTGGATATGATGCTGGTCAACCCTGGTGAGGCCCGTTCTGAATGGAACTTGTCCTGGTAAACAGCATGTGTTTCAGTAGTGACTATTCGTAATGTTCCACACTGATTTGACTGACTTTGAGACAAATTTACTTTAAAACAATGGAGTAAAGGCCAAACCTGCACCGCTGGCCACCAGCACAGGGCCATAGCAGCAAGGGGCCACAAGTTCAGGGAACTCTAATTCCCACAAGCCCTTGGGCTGATTAGGCCCAACCTGGCACACCTGTGGACTCCTCTACTTAAGGCTGTGGCAAGCAGCAGCCCTTCGTCACACCTTTGTAGAGGAGTGACCAGTATGGTACTTAGCACAGGTGGGTATTTAAATGAAAAGGAAATGAAATGAAAGGAATGAAAGAAAAGAAAAGAAAAGAAAAGTGGGCTGGAAAGACAAAAAAAGAGAGAAACTGCTCCAAAACTACTTAACAGCCAAAAAGCAGGCTTGATCAAGAAATGGCTCCAAAAATTGTTTGCTCCATAAAGAGCAAACAGATGAACCATAAAGTCGACCTTCCTCTCATCACAGTTTGTTTTTTTGTTTTCTGAGTATTTTTATTTCACTTCTCTATCTCAGCTTTTGTTCAAGGACGTTGTTTTCTCCTTCATTTTTTATTTCCCACTTATCACCCAGCTTGCGCTCCATCACCTCATTCATTCATTTAAGGCCCTTTCTCACGGGTTTTGCTCTCTGCACTTGCGGTCCACCTCCCTCCTCTCCCCTAACAAATGGAACCTAAGTGCTTCCCATGTGACCATGAGGGACAGGGACATGGTTTCCCTTCCTGTTCTAAAATGCAGAGGCTTGGTCAAATTACGGCTACGCCTACGGACTAAAACTTCAGTACTGTTAGTTAAAACTGACAGTTAAACTCACGATGAATTACCATATTCCTGCTTTACCAAAAAAATCTATTTTGAAAGTATTATTTTCATAAGTGTAAACTAGGGGTTTTGGACAAACACCCTGAATAGAAAGTACCTTATAAATGATCATTTTATACACACACAGACATTATATATATATATAAATAAAATCGCATTGATTTTAAATGGATCATAACATTATTCTTACTAATGTCTAAATACTGTAAAACCACAGTCTGAACTGAGCTATACATCTTCTATATGGTAACCAGCCAAAACAAATCTACCTAGATGATGTAAATGTTTAGCTGTATTAAATATTTTCTAAAAATGTAAATACATGATTGGAGATATGAAGCTATGTGGAATGTGGTATGAGACCCATGGCCTGATGTAGAGGCTGAGAAAGCAGTCCAGAATTGTGTAAAGCATCTAGAGAAATAAGCCATTTTTGTCCTTCATCATTCATGCACGTCAAAGCTGCAGGAGGTGAAGCTGATATTCAGTCTTTCACGTGTTTAAAACAAAGCCTTCCTTCCAAAGAGCTACAGCGTCTGAGTGCGTAGATGAGTTTATGCTTTAGGTTTTAGTAAATCCGTCATCACCATAGCAACAACTAGCTATATCAATATTGTCATTACTGTTATGTCCATTTCAAACCACCCAAAATGAAAAGTCCTTGATTCGATCAGCCGGTCCCCTCTTTGTTTCCCTAATGCAGAGTTGATTGCATCTCTTGCCTGAGCTATAATAACCAATGCCTGAAGTAATGCATGAGGAGTGCTGGGTGATCATGATTGATGATTTATGTGGTACATGCAAATTTATTAACATATCCAATAAAATTACAGGCCTTAACACATCAATCTGCCTGTAAGGAGAAGGTGAAACTGTTGTCGATCACACTGCTGCAGATCATCTTCCTCTGAATGGCATTAATTGTGAGTCTGAATGTGAAAACATGCATGCATACGTGCCTAGAAGAGATGCTAATTAGGGCGATGGTATTTTTCAAAGTTGAAGAGCATGAAGAAATATTTCAGAGTGTTCATTATAGATTATGGTAGTCATTTATTCAAGCGTGTGCACGCTACCCTTAAACCCCTCCACTGCAATGTCTCTTTCTGTGGGTGATTTACTGAGCAAATGCTGTGGCGGTCCATCTTCCTCTCGCCGCCTGCCATCAGCAGCCATCTGCATGCTGGTGCTTAATTACAGACTGAACCTGTGGAGATTAGCAGCGTTAAAGTGAGGGATGATTCCAAACCCAAATGAGGAGCAGATTTCTGCCTGGGAGGAAAATAACTACAATAGCAAGTGTACTGCAATGTACATGAGTACAGGATATCAGTGAAATGTATTTAAAATCGTGTTTCATGCTCACTCGTTGTTGTGCTGCTACATCAGTGAAAAAAACTAACATAGTAAATTTGTGGTAACACTTTATTTGGAGTGGTCTTTTGTAGATGATTATTAAATTCTTAATGGAGGTGAGTTGAGTCTGTGAAGTAGCAGGAGTGAAGCAGCTGAATACATTGAAGTAAATATCTTGTAGATGTTCTGTTGTTATTTACATTAAATAGATGTATTAATATGTTACTTCCATTGTGAAAAACCTAACCTTACCAACCTTACACAAAACCAAACCCTCACCCTGGCCCTAACATTAACCTTATCCACAACCCAAAACCTAGTCTTAACCCTCACCCTGGCCTTAATCCTTTTTTTGGGGGGGGGGGGGGGGGGGGGGGGGGGGGGGGGTTCAATAGCACCCACCTACTGGGACTCCCCCAATCACATGATACTATCAACAGTAGGAGGCAACACAGGCTTCCAAGACTTCGACCTGCCGCTCACGCAATGTCATTAGACAGCTGAACGCGCACGGAGGAAAGCGCCAACCGCCAGATCTGTTACGCCAACTAACAGACGCCTGCACTGACTAGCATCGTGTTGAGTGATGGGGGGAGAAGGGCGTCCATCCTGCCCACCCAGAGAGAGCAAGGCCAATTCTGTTCTCTTGGACTTCCGGCTACGGACGGCTGTAGCATCACAAGGGATCGAACTTGTGATGTCCTGCTGATGGGGCCAAACAGTTATATGGTTGCTTCACTTAGGAGCCCACCCTGGCCTTAATCCTAACCTTAACCTCAATCCAAAACCTAATCCTAACCCTTAAAACTCAACCCAAAAGCTAACCTCAACCCCGTATGTTCTGGTGTGTTACCACTCAAGGACCACTCAAAATAAAGCATCACCAAATTTGTACTCTGGTTAGAATTACATATGAACTGTTTTAAACACTATTAGTAATGCCAAGTGTGATGCATGAACGTCAGTAAAGTAGATTAGAAGTAATAATTTTGCTAATAAATTATGAACCCCAGATAAAACTATAATAGCAGCTCGTTTAGAAGGAATCTGTTAGGTATTACTTCATATTTAACCATTCAGGTAATTAGCTCATTATAAAATGGATAATTCTGTTCCTAAAATCTGATGGGCTGAGCCACATTCAAAGCCATTGTAAAATCCACAATATGCACACACTTATAGAGTTCAATGGCTATGAGGCCTCTATCACTGGACCACGGCACGAAAAACCCTTGTGCTATTAATGGAATAATCTTTGACTCTAATGCTGCTCGCATGGACCACCAAGTGTATTACTTCACAACTAAGTAGTGAGCTTCTACTTGTACTACTACAAAAGACATTTATATGAACAAAGAATTTTATGACTAGTTTTTGAAATGATGCTGAGATTTTCGTTGGGAGTGACAAGGATGGACAAGATTAGAAATGAGCAGATCAGAGGGACAGTGAAGGTGGAGTAGTTTGGAGATAAAGCCAGAGAGGCCAGGTTGAGATGGTTTGGACATGTGTTGAGTAGGAATAGTGGATATATTGGGCAAAGAATGTTGAAGATGGAGCTGCCGGGTAGAAGGAGAAGAGGTAGACCTCAGAGAAGGTTTATGGATGTAGTGAAGGTGGACATGGAGATGGTTGGTGTGAAAGTAGAGGAGGCAGTGGATAGGGCAAGATGGAGGCAGATGATCCGCTGTGGTGACCCCTAAAGGGAGCAGCCGAAAGAAGATGATGACTAGTTTTTGAAATAACTTAAAAATGTCTTTACGTTGTGTGTAAATTTCATGATAAATTTACATAATAAAACATGACTTGGAAAAATGTCTGGTTCCATTAGAGAACAGTAAAAGTAAAGTATGTTTTTTCCTTTTACTGTGAAGTTACCATCTTGGAGATTTTGCTCTGACAACAGCGATTATGCTGACTTTATAACCAATGATGAATCAGATTTCAGATGTTATCCACTGGTAGTCAATACACTAGTTATATAGCGTATTTTCAAGAGTATTTACAAAGTCCTGGCTGCTAATGCAGTGTATCTTTTGTAACCCCCAATAATGCTAAAAACTTAAGGCCCCAAATAATTTTTTAATGAACAGCAGTGATTTTCTTGGTCACGTCTTAGAAAATGTTGTATAAATTGTCAACTATCTACAACATCTTTGCAAACAATTAAACTTCCTTATACTATAATAAGTCCTTAAGCAACCTAAATAGACATCCTGCCTTGATGCCTCCATTTGCAACAGAAGATGAGACCACCATTAAGAACGTAGGTGGGAATTCATCTGCTTTATTAAACAAAAAACAACATTCCGAACAAAAACATCAATCGATTGATGCCACACAAAGAAGCATGAGAGCTGCTTGCCCCAAAAACAAGACCGGTTACCACCTGGAAAAGCATAACACACCACACACAGGGAAAACCTGTAGGATTTTAGAGGAGACAGAAGAGGACGGGGCCAAGAACAGGACATTTTGTAAACTATGACCAAGTAGTGGTTCATATGTGCAGAATACTGTTAAACTATTAACGATGAATAACATCAATAGTTATGAATAGGTGTAAATGGTTCATGATGAGTGAGTTATGAAATAACAGTTAACGATAACGGTTAACAGTTCGTAGTGGATAATTAATGAAGTGTGACCTGAATCTCTGTATATCAAGCTCTTTTCTTCAGCTTAATACTAAAGATAATACAAAAATAATGAAAGAACCTGATTCCCTGTAAGCTTGATTAAGCTTGATTTTAGATTAGCTATTAAAACAATCTCTATGCATTTTGAAACTGAGACGGCGAACGAAGACGAGTCATTCAGAAAGTAGGTCTGTTTGGCGTTCTATCATAACAGATACAGTGCCTAACAGTGAACGTAAATCATTCATGACTTCTAAGAAAAGTGAAGATACAGTCCTCATGGCCTGATTCAACCCTGCGTGTTACAGCACAGGGATATTTTTCACCAGGTGAGCAGAGGATTCAGGTTTAATGAAGATTCATTGTCATTTTACATTGAAGTGAAGCTGCAGGTCAGCACTTTCATGCATGAACACACTCTTAATGGCCTGGGTCAGTTCAGCGTTAGCAAAGAGTGGCTGTCCTGGCGTATTAGCATCATTCTGCTCAGCTGAATCTGCATCTCGGACGGGTTTAAATCTATACATCACTGAAAACACTTCTTCTGCACTTTGCATTCTATTAATCTGAAAGTATGCAAATAGGCCGCATTACACAGGAAAGAGCAGGAATCCAGAGAAGGTGCTGACACTGTTGTAGCTGTCAAAAATGTGAAGACCACCCCAAAGGGTAATATACACTTGGTCTCCCTTTTCCAGCTGAAGAATGGCCCTGTTTGCTCCATTGACGTCTTTATGGGTGCTGTTATAATCGTAGCTGGCCACGATTTGCTGTCCGTTCTTGCGCAGATGCACACCCATGCTGTTTCTACCATTTGCAAAGGCAGAAAAGCCAAAGTAGTAAACCCCTTCGACTGGTGCTGTGAACATTCCTGCAGAGGGAGAGAATAATTCAAACATTAGAATTTGTACACAATATAAGAAAAAGTGAGTTTAACTGATTTGATGAATTTGAATCAGGTCTGTTACAGCAGTGCAAACATTGAGTTGTGCACTGCGATGTTTATGAAGACTTTCCGGAATGCCAGAGTAACCTCAGAACTGTGTCCTCCAATCATCTGACCACCCTCACCAAGAAATGATGCTGAGAATGCAACATTTGGTCTTTCTGCAGAAAAGAAGCAATAACACGTTGTAGGCCATAATTCTTCCAGTTTAAGACAAATATACAGTCATATACAGGACGATTCACTTGAAAGAGGCCCCATATATTCTGTAATAACTCTCTCTAGGACAAAGCAATCTGAACAAAACAACGTGCAATGAGTTCCTCAGTATATGCCGCTTTGAAAAAGCCGGGATGCTCCTGCATCGGAGCGATGAGGTAGGCGCTGGACAGCTGTCATGATGATTAACCTCTGTCCGGGTGCGTTCCCCTGTACCCCTTCATGTGTCTAGCAGAAAAGGGAGATCGCTTCCAGTATTGCATGTAATGCATCGATTAGACATACGTCAAGGTTTGTAGTGGATTTTTTTGGTTCAGATTGCTTCATCCTAATGGGAGTTACAGCAGAATCAGGGGCTCTTTGAAGTGAATATCCATGTACAAAAATGTTACTTTTATTATTATTATTATTATTATTATTATTATTATTATTATTATTATTATTATTTTAGAATCTAGAATGAAGCTTTAGGTTATGTTTATGCAGAAATACAGAAAATTCTAAAGGACCACAAATTTTCAAGCCCTGCTTTGTTTTTGTTCTATTACTGTATAATTGATTAATCAGAATTCAGGCGTTATCTATTGTTAGACAATATATTCCTTGAATAGATTCAAAAGTATTTACAAAGTCCTGGCTGTTATTGCAATGGGTCTTTTGTAACCACCAATACTGCTAATAACTTTAGAACTGATTTTGTAACAAACTGCAATGATTTTCTTGGTCATGTTTTAAAAATGATGTGTCATTCATCAATTATATGTATCATTTTTGCAGCTCACAATCTAATATAAACAATTCAGTTATTATAAATATGTACAAATGCCATAAAAGTCTAGAATAGGAGATATTAGTCCACAAACAAGCTCAGGAAACACTCCTACCCATCCTGCCTTGATGCCTACATTTGTGACAGAATACAAGACAACCATTAAGAATGTAGGTGGGAATTCATCTGTTTTATAAAACTTAAGGCAAAAACAAACATTGTGAATCAAACGGTGCCAGACGAACTGAAACATGGGAGCTACTCAAACCAAAGCGTCTGCAGAAAAGAAGCAATAAACACACCGTCGGCCATAAATCAAAGTTTAAAGAGAAAAATACGGTCAATAACGAAAAAGTTAAACTCTATAAACTTTTTATTTTTACATTTTTAATATTTTCTGATTCATTGACCAATTAAAAAACGGATTTGAGATTTTATTCTGAGTGATTGATCATTTAGAGCTGTGTATTTTCTAAAGTATCTGAATAGTTTACAGACACAGTCTCACCTGTTAACTGTTTCCCTGTGCACATAAAATAGAAATTGCTATGGTGCCACCTACTCCTCTAAAAAAAACAAGAAAAAAGTTGTTGAGATTAGGTTTCGCACAAGTTCAAGGTTCCAGCCAATTAGGGGCTGGTTTTATAGACCGGAGTGTAAAGAGAAGCACTCTGACTTAATTGTGAGCCACACTGGGAAAGACACAGGGCAGCAGGGGAGGAGGCCCCCCACCCCCAGGCTGCTTTTTCGATCATTGTCAGTGAGGGCTCACGGTGTGCTCAATCAAAGCTCATTCAATACCCAAATAGAGAAAATAGCCAAAATGCCCAATCAATCATTTTGAAATTAACAACCAGGTGGGCCAAATTTGTGTAAGAAAATAAGTTGCTGCCTCTTGTCCAGCTTCAAGTTGGAGCACTTAAAATTGACACTGGCTGTAATAATCACAGACGCACAGGGCATCTGAAGGATAAACGCTCAAGTGCATAGACTAAGACTACAAACTGCTTTTATCAGCTGTTTCTTAGGCGTTTTAGAACCCTTGGCTACATGAGGTTGTCAAATATGCCTAATGTTTACTCTTCAGGAGACCTCTGGCCATTCAGACAGGTCATCACTTGATGTAAATGCTGACATAATTTTGATATTATTATAGATGTGACCTTTTTTTTGGATCCTTCTTTTTTTTAATTTTGGCATGTATAAAAATATCCTCTGTTCACATACTTTATTAAATATTCGTACACTAGAGCGCCAATGGGCCGAAAATACAGGAATTTAGGTAACGTTTCGTCCTGTGACTTATTTGCAAAAATACATGATTAACATAAGGCAGCCATTATTTTTATTGATTTCTTTCCTCTTGGCTCTTGGATCCGCGCTGAGTGATTAGCAGACCTTGGAGCATTTTGTTCAGAGCCAAGACTGTGTCATTCTGAAGCATTTATTTATTTTTTGGGACTTTGACCTATAGTAACCTGCATCCAGAGCACTCTGGAGCATACAGCACAGTGAAAAATAAAGTCGGATACTATTTTAGCAAATTTGAGCAAATTCCGATTCTGGCTCATTTTAGCAGACATTCACTGTCCATATATGCTATAACATAAGATGATGACATTATTAAAATAATTGTACCAGTTTTATTGCAATAAATATCTAACAGACCTTTGTAATCTTTTTAGTATATGTTTACAAGGTGGTTAACAGAACAAAACCTTGTATCTCTAAGAAATCACATTCTTAAATTGCAGTTTATTAATATAATAAGACTGTATTCCAAGTGATGTGAAATTCTGCTGCCACCATATATATATATATATACAGACAAACAGACTTACCAGAGTGGAAATAAAGTCAAAACTCTCACATTTTATCCCTTTTGTTGTGATGTCAGCACTCATGATCATGAATTACTTTTCAGGTATTCAAACCACTTTTGAACCAAAAGAGTGTGAAAATGTGTAGATTGGAAAAGAAATATGACACATGATGATTTTGGCTTGCTTTCATGCCAATGAAGCCTTTTTTTTTTAAGCTGAGTGTTGAAACTAAACATACTCAAAGTAATGGCGCATCACTGTTTTATGTTTACAAAACCTTTTTCGGGTATTTCTTGTAAATTAAAAGGGTCCCCATACTTTTAACTGGCGCTAACTGTACATATGTATGCACTAGTTCTTTTATATTCTGCAAGTTGAATGCACAGTCGGCCCACTGCTTTTCTCCTTACCTGTTTGTTTCTTAAGCTCTTCCAAAACAGTTTTCTGCTCCTGCATCAAGCTCTTCAGTTCTTTGACCTCTGAGAGAATCTCGGGGCTGCAATAATCTTCTGAATGTTCTGAGTTGCTCCCGTGTGACCCTGCAGAGACGCCCTCTTCAGCCTGTGCCACAGTGAAGTGGTACAGTGAGAATGCGATGAAGATCAATGATCTCATTCTGAAACTTGAGGGTCTCGGCATTGTCCCTCATTATATGGGCTAACACAGCTCTACTCTGTAGTTAATTAACTGCATGGCTCATAGTTTAACTTGTGTAAACAATCACGGCCAGGGTGTCTTTATTGTTCTGAACTGTTTTTTTTTTTTTTTACTTCTTATGAGATTTATTGCCCATTATTACCCAAACTGCTTAA
Organism: Pygocentrus nattereri; assembly: GCF_015220715.1. NCBI lineage: Eukaryota > Metazoa > Chordata > Actinopteri > Characiformes > Serrasalmidae > Pygocentrus > Pygocentrus nattereri. The sequence continues at coordinate 10,916,235 of NC_051216.1, read as the reverse complement.
TTGTTTTCAGTTCTTTTGAAAGCCGGCTTTTTTACAGGGGGCTGTATGACATTCATTAATCATCACGTTGCACTGAAAAACAAATGATCATGTTTGAAGGCAGTGGCTATGCTGCCTGTCTGGCTAATGTGCATATGTAGTCCCTGGGGGTAGGATGGTGAGGTCTCCTCCACACTAGTTCACTACGAGTTGTGCTTTTTGTGCATTTGGCTCTTTTTATCCTTACTATCACAAGGTCTTTACCTCACAGTTACAGCAACAACAAATACAACCAAATATGCTCAGAATTATTAACAGAATTATAAACATGCCATACTACTACTATTAACTGTGACCTTTTCAAATAACATTCAGATTCTGCCCAGATGTCAGCAAGATATTGCTTTGGTTTCTCTGATGTAGCTCAATGTTATACCCGATCGCTACCTAGAAAACTAGAATATAAAAATTGGCTCTATTTTTTAAAAACTGTAGTACATTAATGAAGAACATTACCATTGTGACAAAATTTTGTATTTCCATGTTTACAAAATATGAAAATTGTAAAATGTTTATAATGACTGGACTAATAAAAATTAATCAAAGTTATTTGAAGAAAAAGTTCCCAGTTAAACTATAAATGTTTTTTTTCTTTTATTTTTGTTTTTGTCCCAGCACCAACAGTATTTTTTATATATGACCCAAAATGGACCTCAATTGTGTACATTAGCAACTAATAGCTAAAATAGCTATTAAGTTTTATTTTCTATTTTATTTTTAAAGAGCATTTTTCTCAGTATTCTCCCCAGTTTCCAGTACTGTCCAATAAAACCCACTAGCTAGGTCTCCTCCAATCATACAATACTACCAGCACTAGGAGGGTGAAGACTCGCACATGCTTCCTCCAAGTTAAGTGAAGGCAGTAAACCACATCTTTTTGAACTACTGCTATGGCACTGCCATTGAACACCTCGATGTGCTTGCAGGAGAACAGTAACTTCCAGTTCTGTTATGACAGCTAACCGGCACTTGCGATGGCTAGCCTTGTGCTAACTTTAGAAATTCTATATTGCTATTTAACAATGACGTCCATTGATTTTGCTGTTGTTGCAAAAAATAATTAATTCATTAATTAATTAATTAATTAATTAAATAAATAAAATATGGCCATTAAGACAAGATCTGGGGGATCAAGAAAACTTGCAAGAAGAACTGTTTACATGCTGGCCAGAAAGGCAAAGCGAAATCCTCATATGGCTGCACGGAATCTGCAGGAAGGTGCTCCACCCTTCTGCTGTGCAGCATTGCTTGCAAAGTCATGGTTTGGATCTTTCTTTCCTAGAAAGGCTGTTATACATTCCTTTATCAGATGAAACATAGAGCCTTAGCAGTTTCTTTATTGCCTCGAACACTGATGAAACTTCTATCATGCTGATATAAGCAGATTGTTTCTGCATTAAGATCTCCGTAGTCCTCTTGAATGGCCTTTTGATTTCAGACCTTGTATTTCTTTGTCAGATTTGCAACTTAAACCACACAGAAGCTCTCAGCACAGCTGTGTGGAACAGTTTGAGGATGCTGCTTCATAATTTTCATGAGCAACTTTCAAAGTAATTAGTAGTGAAGCTGTTCTGAAATTCTCCTTCCATAATATCTCCAGTGGTGAATGAATAAAGCACACCCAAGAATGACACTGTTTTGCTCTGCATGTATAATTGCCATTGTCATGTTGAATGTAGTCAGCTACTAATTCTGTCCACATAGGTGGTTTTGGTGGGGCTCAGATATGCCTCAGTAAGTGTTCTGTGGGACCACGTGTTTTCAGAGCTGCAAGCCTAGTCCCTGAGCTGATGCCATCCAGACAGACCCCTTCCAAGTATCAATCCTTGGCAGAAACTAGACTGGCTTCCTGGAAGAACTGCATGGACTCGTGTAGGAAGAACATACGCTGTGTTTAAACCTTAGAGGTTTCAGTTATCAGTTGTGATAGGAACAGACTGTATAGGTCCAGAGAATGAATGAAAAGAATGGATGAAGAAAAATGTGGAGAGTGGAGAACCTCATTCTTAACCTTCTAGTAGGTGTAGCACGTCCCTACTAAACCATATCAATTGGCCTTCGGGCAATTGATGACATCAGTTCAGGGGAATAATAACACATGAATTGGGTGGGAAAAAAAGTGCTGTGATTTTATAGTAATCATTTCTCCCTTACAGCTTATTGAAACCAAAATTCTATCGAAAGTGCAGGTTCCAATTATTAAATGTTTGAAGAAAAACAGATATTTTATTATAGTTGGAATTTGATTGTATTTATGCATATAATGCTATTTTATGGAAAGAAAAAAAGTGAAATAAAATACTTTTTTTTTTCACTTCACTGTTCTAATTTATAAGTAATGACATTGAAACATCGTAGCACAAGGTTTTTCAGGGTTAAAACAATGCAAACTCATATTCTTCGTCTTTAAAAGATCCATAACACTCTCAGATCTCTTTTTAAGGTCTAGTTCTTGAGGTTAAACAAAGTGTTTCTTCAATATGACATTGCTCAAAAACCCTCAAAGCACACCTTTTTTGCAAAATAGTACAGTGATTGTAACAGATATCAAGCTGCACAATACAGGGGCCGTGGGGGATCTGGAACCTCCTCATTAAACTCTTGGACCCCCTGAATGTCTCTCGAAAATAATTATTACACTGTTATATTGAGTTATGTTGATGTTAAATGATGCTGTCTGTTAGGAGAAATATTCAGAGAAACCTCACTGTTTATCTGCTTCACTCAGGAACAATGAGCTTCGTCTTAGGCAGTCTTAACTAACTAGAGCTGCAGCACTCTCTGCCTCATGGAGCAGCTGTAGCAAATTGGTTGACTGTGTTGGTCCTTCACAGCCTAGCAATTGTAACATTGCCCAAGATATCTCTGAAAAACTTTACAGAATATTCAACTAAATTCCAAAAAATTTCCCAATTTCCCAAGAAATTTGTGGAATTAGTGGAGTCAGTTGTTACTCATTTCCCAAACTGAAGAGAAGGGCATTTCCAAACAAAGCATTGTTAAACCAAACACTGAAGCTAGCATCAGGGTTGCTATGGTGAATGAGTAAGCAGCCAACTAGTGTTGGAGTAGCCAGCCAACATGGGACCCCCTGAATACCAGTGGGTTTCCTGCACACTGATAGGTACTATAGTATGGTCATTTATAAACCACAGGACCATTTTTACGTCGGGAAAGATTAAGAACTTTGCAACAGAGTTTCACTGATTTGTGATGGAAAGATTAGCTGTGTTTTAAAGAGATTTTGCAATTTCAACTCACTTTCAACATTCACCCTATGCACCAGCGTGATCCCATGCCATACAAAGTACACAGCTAGCAATGGATCACCATCTAATGTTGCTAACCAGCTTTTGCCCAGAGGGTTCTTCCAGTCATGGACCAGCTTTGTTTCAGATGTGTCGACAACACAAAGGAGAGTGAGTGAAAGGGCTGTCACTTAGTATCAGTATGCCTGTGTGTCAGGGGAGAAAGACAGCCTTGGGCCAGCATTGTGATTGATGACAGTGCCCAGGAGAAAGCAAATATGTAACTAAGAGTCAGGGTGGAGAACACACCATAAATCTGCAGGGATCAAAGTCTGACACATTCTCAGAGGGGTGGAATAACACTCTCCCCCTGATGAGAAAGACCAGAGCATGTCCAATGCATTATGCATCCAATACTCTAACAATTCTTCATCTGCCTAATGGCTCAGTGAAGGGCGAGTTCTCTCAAACGCAGCCAGTGATCGCCCTTGCAATGGCGTCTTATTGGATATGTGGGCCTGATCGTTCTCAGGAATCTGTGCAATCACATTCCATATATAAGTCCTCGCAGCATCCCCACCTGAGCTTTGGACCGAATTGGTCCGATGTGTCCCCTGCGAAAATATACTTTCTTGTCACATAGCTCATATAAATTCAATATCATTTATATGAGTGTGTGTTTATGGCCCTTCTGAGACTCTCATTTCAAAGGGCTGCCAGGGTGGTTTGATGGCTCTTTATATGGGGATAGAGGAAAAGGATGGTGGAGGGGGCAGGTGGGGGGGTCGCATGGGGAGGTGAAACAGAATGCTGCATGGTTAAATCTCTCCAACAGAACCGGTGGCCACTGAGTGACATGTAGACAGACAGTGCAGAAAAGAGAGGAAGATTGCAATCCTTTAAAGGGCTGGGGAAATGAGAGCGTAACTTTGCTCTGTCAATCACCCAGGCCCGGCTGTAATAACCAGTCCACAGGTTTCTCTTCCAAACCAACAACACAGTCCGCCGCTCTGTTCAGGCCATGCTGAAACTGTGACCTGAATGTTAATGCATGGTGTATCAGCACTGTAGGAATGCTACTGAGCCTCACAGCCTCCATGTTTCATGTTCAGCATTAACAAATACTGAGATGGCAATTCAATAGTTTCCACTTTAAATGGATGGCCCTCTGTATTACCTGTAGATCATGTGTTGGCAGAAACAGCTTTAGGGTTAGGATTAGTGGCAGGATATAGTTTAGGACCAGGTCATTGAGTTGAGGCTAGGGTTATGGTTAGGCCCAGTTAAAGGGTTAAGGGAAAACTGGGGTAAATTTAATAGATATTTAGTTGAATGTACACCAATCAGGCATAACATTATGACTTGTTTCTACGCTCATTGTCCATTTCATCAGTCCCGCTTACTGTATAGCTGCACTTTGTAGTTCTACAGTTACAGACTGTAGTCCATCGGTTTCTCTGATACTCTGTTACCCCCTTTTACCCTGTTCTTCAGTGGTCAAGAACCCCATAGACTGATGTGGTGGTGGTGTGTTAGTGTGTGTTGTGCTGATACAAGTGAATCAGACCCAGCAGTGTCCACTCACTGCCCACTCTACACACACTTACACACCACCACCACGTCAGTGTTACTGCAGTGCTGAGAATGATCCACCACCCAACTAGTACCTGTTCTGTGAGGGTCCATGAGGGTCCTGACCACTGAGGAACAGGGTAAAAGGGGGCTAACAAAGTATCAGAAAAACAGATGGACTACAGTCTGTAACTGTAGAACTACAAAGTGCAACTATAGAGTAAGTGGAGCTGATAAGATGGACAATCAGCGTAGAAACAAGGAGGTGCTCACAATGTTATGCCTGATTGGTGTAAGTTAAATGCAAGATAAGCACCTACAAAGCATCTACAGTGGGCTGTCCAAATAACATATCACTCTTAATTTAATCTTAATCTCAACATATTGTAAAATGAATCTTCCTAGAACCTTATTTAGGTTTTTAAAAGTTCTTTGACCTCACACAACTCATTTAAAGTTATAATTCTCTAAAGAACCATTTACTGAAAGGTTCATCAAGGAATCTTCTTTGGCATTCTGCAAAGAACCTTGGCACCTTATTTTTGATGAGTGATGCAACCTTCACAAAATATAAAAGTTCTAAACCAGTTTTTCCTTAAACCCTATATAATAAGGAAATTCTTTACATTTGAAAGATTCGTCAAACCTACACATCTCGTTTTCAAAAATGGCTCTCTGAAGAACCACCCGCTGAAAGAGATTCTTCTGTGATGTGATGATTATGTGTAATGTGGAGGTTAAATCAGTTGAAAGATTTCTAGGAAAACAAAAGTGGTTGTTCTGTTGCATCACACGAATAATATTTTTAAAAGCTTTTTCTTTTTTCAAAGAGGGTATTAATAGCTCTCTGCATGCTTAGGTTGGAGTCTTCCAACAAATCAGTCTGGAGTGTCCTCTCATTCACCCTGCAGCAGTTATGTCTCATCCTGAGACTGTCATTAAAATGAGTTCAACCGATCCATCTGCGAGGCTGTTCCAGGAGAAATCCATCAAGATCCAGCTTTTCCATATCCTCCCCTCTGAACATATTTCTGTAGTGAAGACGGTCGAGTTCTGCACCTTGTAGTGATAGATAAGGTCACTCTGTAGCCCTGAGGTTTCACGAGATCTGACCAGCCCAGCATAGCTGTGGTGCGCTCTTTGACCTTGACTTAATTACATCAGTGACCGAGACACTGTGAACCGTCCCGCTCTGGAGATCTGAAAACCCTCTCGGTGCTGCCTTTGCCTTGTCTCCCATCCTTTTACAGCTCTGAGAGATGGAGAGCTTTTGTTTCATTCGGTTCCATTTTAATTAACCTTTGCTTGCTTCCTCATGCGACAGTTTGCTTGTTATTAGGGTGCATGTTAACAGCATCTGAGGTAACGAAGAGCTTGGGGACCCTGGTTTCATCTGGTTAAAGCCAGGGAGAATAAAAATGGAGCCTGGAAAAAAAGAGAAGTGAAAAGTGTCTACAATGAATTTTCTACCTCTTTTATTTGTTTTCATTTCCCCCTGTATTACCTTTCAAAGTGGGGCATATCCTTTGTTCCAAGACTTTAAAGTAATCAATGAATATTTAACATCCCCTGGTACTCTCCTGCAAGGAATACATGATAGGCATGAGGCGGGCGCTGCAGCAGATATACTTCTGAGAGGGTGGCTGCGGTCTTCCGGGAGCCGAAACTGCTGTATCAGAGCAGGTCGGCACTGCAGAGCGCCGCTTATGAAGATGACAGCTTTTGTTTGACGGAAAGTTCTTGGCTTGCATTCAACTTTGAGATGAACATGGATGGTTTCAAATTGATATCGGTCTCTTTTTATTGTTTTAATTTTTTTTTTGTATATGTATTGAAAACAATAGAGTTCCCTCTTAAAAAAAGGTTTTAAATAAAAACCATGGACACTCAAAGAACCATTTAAACGGTTCTTTGCATGGTGAAAAGGTTCTTCAGATTGATGTAGAATGTGATGTATACGGTTCTATTTAGAATCTTTTTCATGGTCTTCGATATAGCACCAACAAGTGTTCTGCTATTGTTACAAAGTCTAGCTTATAACAATGTTGGTGCTATATAGAATTATTTTCAAAATGACTTGATATAAAACCATATATAACACACTTGTTCTTTAATGGAGAGTAATTTAACCAAGCAAAGAACCCTTGAAGCATGCAAATGTTCATGGTTCTATATAAAATCACTGTCTTTAGTAAAACACCATTAGTAAGAACCATTTTTTGAGTGTATGTCATCAGGAATCAACTAAATTATGCTTAATGATTTTCCAAAGAGGTTAAACTTGGGCCATGTATACCTGAGCCAGTGATCTATGAATATAAACCAATCTAAGCTAAATCTAGAAACCAAGACTGTTTCATTACTTCAGTGCAATACTTCAAAACATTCACACTGTATTGTTAGGGTTTTTTATCCCCTTTAATGGGGGATTAATATGCTATATTAATAAATGAACAAAAAGCTTTGATATGTAATAATCCTGGGATTTTAATGGGGGCGGCGAGGGGATGAAGCAATTCATTTTCCATGATTTTTTTTTTGGAGGACGAAAAAAAGGGGGAAAATTAAAGTCAATTGTTAACCTCTTAAGATTTCCAAGCTTATTACATGCTAAGACATATTATTCAGTAACTTCATGGACTTCAATGCAAACTAATGAAGCTTTTCTTAGGTTATAGAAAGTGTAATAAAACTTTTGGGTCTGCCATTGGGCTCATGGCCTGGTAAGACATTTTTTCCAAAAAGAAAAAAAAAACTAAATAAAGATAAAAAAAATTGCTATAACAATTTAAAAGATTATGGGAAATTTAACAACTTTGTACGATTTGAAATGAAATTTGACTTTTAGACAGTACTATATACATATACAGTTACTTACTTACTGCAGCCCATCCCTTCACTAAACACTTTATCAACCACACTCTGTTTAGCCCATCAATGGAAAGAAATCACCCAAGAACCAGATGTCATTTGGGTGGTGGACCATTCTCAGTACAGCAGTATAATATGTAATATGTAATAGAGAATAAAATACAACCCCAATTCCAATGAAGTTGGGACGTTGTGTAAAACATAAATAAAACAGAATACAATGATTTGCAAATCCTTTTCAACCTATATTCAATTGAATACACTACAAAGACAAGATATTTAATGTTCAAACAGATAAACTTTATTGTTTTTTGCAAATATTCACTCATTTTGAATTTGATGCCTGCAACATGTTCCAAAGAAGTTGGGACAGGGGCGTGTTTACCACTGTGTTACATCACCTTTCCTTTTAACAACACTCAATAAGCGTTTGGGAACTGAGGACACTAATTGTTGAAGCTTTGTAGGTGGAATTCTTTCCCAATCTTGCTTGATGTACAACTTCAGTTGCTCAACAGTCCGGGGTCTCCGTTGTTGTATTTTGAGCTTCATAATGTGCCACACATTTTCAATGGGAGACAGGTCTGGACTGCAGGCAGGCCAGTCTAGTACCCGCACTCTTTTACTATGAAGCCACGCTGTTGTAACACGTGCAGAATGTGGCTTGGCATTGTCTTGCTGAAATAAGCAGGACGTCCCTGAAAAAGACGTTGCTTGGATGGCAGCAGATGTTGCTCCAAAACCTGTATGTACCTTTCAGCATTAATGGTGCCTTCACAGATGTGCAAGTTACCCCTGCCATGGGCACTAACACACCCCCACACCATCAGAGATGCTGGCTTTTGAACTTTGCGCTGATAACAATCCGGACAGTCCTTTTCCTCTTTGGCCCGGAGGACACGATGTCCATGATTTCCATAAACAATTTGAAATGTGGACTCGTCAGGGATGATTTGCAAATCATCGTATTCTGTTTTTATTTATGTTTTACACAACGTCCCACCTTCATTGGAATTGGGGTTGTACTATGCAATAGATTGTGTCTTGCCAGAAATGGTCTAAACAATGCTGAATGGTTCTCCAGCCAAACTTAACCTAGACCAAATAATGGGCTACAGTGACAGCTGCTCTTTGAAATCTGTATTAGTCTATATTCTCTCACTCCCTTTACAATATTAGTCTATACAATCTCACTGCCTCCCAGCTCGAAAGTCTATATTATTAAGCTTGGCTCTAAGCCAGAAGCCAACCTTATACATTCTTCCAGTGCAATAATACCCATCATTTATATAGGACTGTAAGAAGATAGCCATCTTTAGATTGCTTTGTCTGTGAGGTGTTTTGTTATTTGGTTTAGATCTTATCAGTTTATGAAATCGGATAATACTGCGCACCACTGCGGCCTTATCTTTAGCTGAGATCTGCACCAGACGGAAGACGTAATGAAGAAGGAAAAATGTAATATGCAGTGCATATTGATTACGACACATGAACATGTTAGAGATTGGAAGCCTCTCCTTCTTTGATGATTCATGGTATGTTTTGGAGCACTGCTCACGTTCACTGTAGGTGATTTTTTTTCTCTCTTATAGAAAGATGGATCACAAACATTAGTGTGTCTCCATTCTTATAACTTCATTAATCTTAATCTTACCACAAATGCCATATTGTGGTATTAATAACCTGCTGTGTGTGTGTGTGTGTGTGTGTGTGTGTGTGTGTGTGTGTGTGTGTGTGTGTTTATTGGCACATGTGTTGGTTGGACCCTGTTTAATTAGGCTACTTGCCATCTTTGCTCGTTCCCCAAGATATGCATATGTTGTATTATCCCCTCCGCTCACCAATCTCTCCAGCTCGGACAGTGAAATATGTAATCTGTTCTTTGTTCTGCTGTGGCAGGAAATGCATCGGAGTACATCGCATCAATCTCACTCCCTCCCAGCTCGATATTCCCCTCTGAAACTGGCATGCCTCTCCCTCTCCTCACGAAGTGCACCATCAATTGTTTGTGAAGGACAACAGTGACGGAGCTATGCCCAGCCTACCTCCTCTGGACTCCCGCAAACATGACGCTCTCAGCAGGAGACCGGCCTGTTAGGAGCTGCGTGGGGGACGGCCCGACATAAATTATGAGGAGACAGATCCGTTAAGCATCTATCCAAACCTTGCCAAAGCACTGAAATATGGCCACGCATCCGACAATCGATCATGTGCAGTCTCGCAGTGTAATGAACTTAATTAATCTTTCCTTAAAGAGTTTCTAAGATTATTAAGGATATTCATTATTTTGTGCTTGACTTGTTCACCTTAGTTATTATAATGGATTTTTAGTTTAACCACAGTTAATGTAGAGTATTTTAACTGTAAATATTAAATGGATGAATATCTGGTAAAGTTTATATTGAGAGTCCACCGTAGATGCCTTATAAGATAAGATAATAAGATGCCTTTACTGTCATTGCACAGTGTACAGTGAAATTGAGCAGCAATCCAACAGCACTTTCTACATACAAAACAATTAAACATAAGGCTAAAATATATAAAAACTATATTATATATATATATATATATATATATATATATATATATATATATATATATATATATATATATATATATATTCTAAACAGACAATAGACAATAGACAAGTGAGGTAGCAGTTAGTTATTGCACATTCCTTGGAATTATAGATGCACAACCTATATTAAGTAAATTGAACTTTAGAATAACTCTTAAATTATTAAATTAAACTATTAAAACCTCAACCTGGTCTAAACGTAACCCTAAACCTAATCCATAAATTCAACCCAAAACCTAATCCTAAAATCAATCCTAACCTCAATTTAGACCCGAAACCATAAGCTAAATTTAAGTTTAACCTACAACCAGAACTTAACCTCTCCCATAACCTTCACTTAAACCCAAAACCTAAGTCTAGACACCTTACACAAAAATGTGATTCAGTGGTTCTTCAGGAAAGTTAATGGCTGTAAATAAACTATTAACACTGATTTTGTTTGGCTAAATTGTTCTTCTGAACTGAGTTTGACCAGGTAGTAAATATCTGAGCATCTGTAAATGATCTGTTCATGAAATTAGACAACTGTGACTCTCAAAATAAAGTCTTGATTATGTAGGTTGTAGGTTGGTGGAATTGCACTCCATTTTATTCATTACATTAAAAATGTACAGAGCTTTATTATTTGGTCAATACAAGGGCTGCCAAAGGTAACATGTTAATGGCATGTTGGCACAATTAATTATCAGTGACACTAATTTCTCTATTAGTGCAGAATTAATGGATTTTCCTAGTTTGATCGGTTGAACCATTACAGTAGTCCAGGCTGAAGCCCACCTGCATGCTTCATGATATTGTAAGAAACCATGATTGTAGCCCTCACTTTCAAAAACAGCTTTTAGATGTTTTTAAAGCAAGAGACCTATGGATAAATCAACAAGCAGCAAGCTAACAAAAGCAGCAGCAAGTGGAAAGCTCTTCAAAAGCCTTAATGTCCTATTACCGTTTTAGAGATACAAGGGTTTGTTCTAACAGTGACAATATGATATATACAATCATTGGTTGGAATATGCAGCCACTGTTGCTCCCACTGGACATTGGTAATGGAAATTGGAAACAGCATTCAGGTTGTGGATGTCATGTTCAGGTTCATGTAAACCCAGCATTTATTTTTATAAATCATACAGCAATCATTTTTATAACCAACACTTTCAAATGACTATTCCCACCAAATATACAGTCAACTTTCTTGATAAACATATAGCTGCTGCTTGGGCTGGCATGGAGATAGTGTGCCAATTACAATCTAAGGCTTTCATTAAAATACAGCATGAAATTAAATTCTTCATTTCTTTCCCAGTGTATGTGTCAGCCTATGTATGTGCGCGAGTGTGTCAGTGGTACACTCAGAGGACAGTGGTTAGCCATGTGTGACGGTAAACAAAGAAACATGGTCTCTGTCTAGTAAAAATTGGTGTAACAATCATATTTGCAACTGGAAATTGAATTTGGGCTCTGAGAGAAAGCCAGACGCGAGGAAAGTGGGAAAAGGTCAGCGGCTGCCCGAGCCTAATTGCCCCTTTGAGTCTGTCAGAGACCTCAGTGACAAGCTTTATGATATCATAGACTATTTCCCATCAGTTCTTAACTGTCCTGAACCATGGGCTCCTACAGGTTTCATTAAAGACATTCTGACACCAAGGACACTCCACAGGAGAATGTCCGACTGTCTGGAATTTCAATCAGCATAATTTCTTAACAGAGTCTTTCAGCTCTTTTCATAAGTAGTATGGCTAATAGCAAGGTATTACACGATGTGAAGAAGCTCGCTTTTAATGTGTGCGGTTTTTTTATGCCAATGCTAAAGCTAAATTAGCCAAGGCATTAATTAATATTGCTGTTTGAAGCAAATTTTATCAACTATGATGTGTTATGAAAGTTCATTAAGTCAAAATCAGTTTTAGGCTTCAGATCAAGAACATTCTTTTAATAGGATTTTCCTTCCTTTGATTTTATTTAACGTTTTGGGATGTGTGATCACATTTCTAGAGCTCTAAAACTCCTGAAGTATTTTCCATACAGGTTAGATATTGGGCCTATTAAGGAACTCATGAAAAATTCACACCAGCTTTTAGCTGAGCCCATCAGTATTTCTAGGACTGGGAACACATGAATAAAACATGCACAGATGTGATGATTAAGGGCATAAGGCCAATCCCCAGACAGCCTCTGCTGGACAAAATCGGTGCTAGCTGCTTGACCTCTCCCTCATCCCATACTCCCTCAGCCTTCTGCCAGCACCTCATCATCACTACAGCATCATTTTGACAGGAAGATAGTTAATCTGTGAACTCTCGCCCGTGACATTAATTTTGAAGGCGTGATCTGGCGCTTGCTTCATTAGCGTGACATGTAGAGATCCCATCTGATGAAACAAATCTTGACGTAAGCACTAAATAGACTTTAGATGGTGGACAGTGATAGTTTAAAGCCAAAAGCAGATAATGTACATGCTTTTTCTAGTGATGTATGCTACTGTTCAAAAACTACAATCATTTGCGATATTAATAATTTTGGTACCACTTTCCTGAAGGACTACATTCATAAGGCTACATGACACCTGCATAAGCTTTTCATGATAACTGATATAAACCTACATAAACATTTATAAAGGCCTTTTTTAACGAGCATCAGTTCTCATAAAAGTTGCTTTTAGATTTAATTTTATTTTAGTAAGTGTAATGGCATTTAAAGCTTGTTGGAATAAGCTTTTATACACTCACCGGCCACTTTATTAGGTACTAGTGAAAGGTTGGACCCCCTTTTGCCTTCAGAACTGGCTTAATTCTTTGTGGCAGACTTTCAACAAGGTGTAGGAAACGTTCCTCAGAGATTCTGGTTGGTTATTTGAGTTACTGTTGCCTTTCTATCATCTGGAACCAGTCTGCCCATTCTCCTCTGACCTCTCACATCAACAAGGCATTTTCGTCCACACAACTGACCACTCGCTGGATATTTCCTCTTTTTTGGACCGTTCTCTGTGAACCCTAGAGATGGGTGTGCGTGAAAATCCCAGTATATCAGCAGTTTCTGAAATACTCAGACCAGCCCGTCTGGCACCAACAACCACGTCATGTTCAAAGTCCCTTAAATCCCCTTCTGAAGCTCGATCTGCAATTCAGCAAGTTGTCTTGACCACCTCTACATGCCTAAATGTGTTGAGTTGTGGCCATGTGATCTGATTAGCTATTTCTGTTAACAAGCAATTGAACAGGTGTACCTAATAAAGTGACTGGTGACTCCATCCATCCATCCTCAACTGGTTATCCGGGTATGGGTCACGGGTGCAGAAGCCTAAGCAAAGAGGCCCAGGCCTCCCTCTCCCCCACCACCTCCTCCAGGGATACCGAGGTGTTCCCAAGACAGTCGAGAGATATAATCCCTCCAACGTGTCCTGGGTCTTCCCCAGGGTCTCCTCTCCATCGGACATGTCTGGAACACCTCCCTAGGGAGGCGTCCAGAGGCCATCCTTACCAGATGCCCGAACCACCTCAACTGGCTTCTCTCAACATGGAGGAGCAGCGGCTCTACTCCGAGCCTCTCCCTTCTGGCTCAGCTCTCCGCATTACTGCAGACGCCGCACCAATCCACCTGTCACCCTCTCACTCCATCGTTCCTTCACTTGTGAACAAAATCCCAAGATATTTAAACTCCTTCACTTGGGGCAAGAATTCACTCCCGACCTGGACAGAGCATTTCAACCTTTTCCGACTGAGGATCATGGTCTCAGATTTAGAGGTGCTGATTTTCATCCCAGCCGCTTCACACTCGGCTGCAAACTGGTCCAGAGAGAGCTGGAGGTCCCAGCCTGATGACGCCAACAGGACCACATCATCTGCAAAAAGCAGACGTGAAATCCTGAGGCCACCATACTGGACACCCGTTTGTTCCGAGAAATTCTGTCCATAAAAGTTATGAACAGAATCGGTGACAACAGACAGCCCTGGCGGAGTCCAACCCTGACTGGAAACCAATCCAACTTACTGCTGGCTATATGAACCAAGCTCCAGCTCCGTTTGTACAGGTACTAAAGGGTCTGTAACAATGAGCCCCTCACCCCATACTCCTGGAGCACACCCCACAGGATCCCCCAAGGGACGCGGTCGAATGCCTTCTCCAAATCCACAAAACACATGTAGACTGGTTGAGCGAACTCCCACGCACCCTCCAGGATCCTGGTGAGGATAAAAAGCTGGTCCAGTGTTCCACGACCAGGGCAAAACCTGCATTGTTCCTCTTGTAGCTGAGATTCAACTATCGGTTGGACTCTCTTCTCTAGTACCCTTCCATAGACCTTACTGGGTAGGCTGAGAAGTGTGATCCCCCAGTAGTTGGAGCACACCCTTTGGCCTTCTTTCTTAAAAAGCGGGACCACCACCCCATTCTGCCTTTACAGGGGACCGCCCCAGATGTCCACAAGATGTTGCAGAGGCATGTCAGCCAAGACAGCCCTCAGGAATTCCGGGCGGATCTCATCCACCCCCGGTGCTCTGCCACCAAGTGTCATGCATTCAGCGAAGGAGCTGGACTTCATCTCCCAGAGTGTTAGGGGAGACCACGTGATCGATCACGTGCTAGGGGACTCCTTCTTAGAAAACTCACAGACTGATCACATGGTTTCCCCACGCACCTATCAGCGCTCTCAGTTGCCTGATTATTGAACTCCTTCCACCTGATGTTCATCCTCTACTGATATTTAAGCAGGGAATCAGGTTGAGAACTTTGCGAAGTATTGTGTATACAATCACTGAGCATTTCTAATTCTACAGTTTGGTGTATTTCGTGTATCGACTGTTGGATGAGTTTACCCGTGTATGATTTGTGTTTTGCCCCTTTGGTACTGTTGCCCGTTTTTGGATTGTTTCGTGTTTTGGGTTATTGGACTGGACTTTTTATTGTGAGCTGTGTTTTACCCTTTGGAGTGTGGGGACCATTAAAATCACCTCATCTTATCTGCGAGCATTTGCGAATCTGTCTGAACGTCACACCAAGGAGTTTTCCAACCACCTTGGCTAACTTAGCCCAAGTGATGGACAGACCCTCGCTTGGATCTCCAAGCTCTGCCTCTTCTAGGGAAGGATCGTTGGTGGGACTGAGAAAGTCCTTGAAGTACTCCTTCCACCATCCAATGACGTCCCCAGTCGAAGTCAGCAGTCCCCCAGCCCCACTGTATACAGTGTTGGTTGGGAACCGCTTTCCTCTCCTGAGGCATCTGACGGTTTGCCAGAACCTTTTCAGTGCCTGTTGATAGTCTTTCTCCATGGCCTCACCAAACTCCTCCCACACCCGAGTTTTTGCCTCAGCAACCGCCGAAGCCGCGGCCCGCTTGGCCCTTTGGTACCCATCTTTTGCCTCCAGATATATACAGTGGCCGGTGACTGTATATATCTATATGTGTCAGTTATCATAAGGAGCTTATGTAGATGTATTACCATCACTTTTGTTATTTTAATCTTTGTAAAATACCTGTCATTTTATACTGAAATGACATTTAGCCATGATAATTACGGCCACCACTTAGTATGGTGTGGGAATGAGATCATGCCTTATTAAGCTGTGGTCGAGGCTTAATTATCTCATTCCCACTCCTTTCTAAATCATGGCCATGCAGTAGAATCTTGCTCCTATGTCTTACTAAGTTATGGCCACACATTTCTGTTTATATGGGACATCACCAACTGGGCTCTGTACCAAAGGGCATTTTATATGCTTTATTCAATAATTTAAGTCCTTGTGAATCATTTAATTATGATGTTTTAAATGATAAATAATGTCATAATTTATCAACAGTTAAGTCTTCTAAAATTCTCATTTATCTAAAATATCAATGTTCTTTCTTTCTTTTTCTTTATTTGCATGATGGCACAGAAGATTCTTGAAAAACATTACAGTGGGTGTTTTTAGAAAACTTTTTTTTGTATTTGGGAAATGTGATGTGAAACATTTCAAAAGGTTCTTGGAGGGACTTTTCAGCAATGCTAACATACACTACATCCATACCTACAGGCTTGCTGCAATGTTGATGAGCGTGTCTTCAGTTTGTTCCCACCTAAAAAAGTGTATGTTCCCACCAAACATTTCTCACGGCTGTCCCCATGTGCTTACAAGACCTCATCTGGCGCTGGATGTTGAAGCACTTATGATGTAGTAACAGCAGTAACACCTTACTTAAAGGGCATCTAATAAAATAACAAATAAAAATGACCTTGCTCATTTAGGGATTCATCCCTTTGGTCATTAAGTGCTTTTAACTTATTTTTAATTTGTTTGTCTATGCATCATCAGTCTACACATTGTCAGTATATACATCTGTTATCTCAAGGATTAATAATATTTCAGAGGTTTCTAATAATATATTCAGAGGTTTATTAATAATATTTCAGAGGTTTCTAATAATATATTCAGAGGTTTATTAATAATATTTCAGAGGTTTCTAATAATATATTCAGAGGTTTATTAATAATATTTCAGAGGTTTCATTTTATTTTCAGCAATGTTCTTCCTCACTTATGTTATTGAAGAAGGCACAAGCATAATTGTGCATGTGTTATCATATGTAATTGACACTTCTTCTGTTTTACCTCAAAATTGATGGGTGCTAACCAGACTGCGGTGCATGTGTAATAGTTCTTATCGGTGGGTGGAGGAAAGACACTGGAGGCAGGCGGTGAAGGGGGAGAGCTTTCTTTAATAGCTGAACAAACGAGGGGGGCTTTTCAGTCATCTTTCTCTTCAGCTCAGCTCAGTCGGCTCGGCTCGGCTCGGTTCCGGTCAGGTCAGGTCAGGTCAGGTCAGGTGTGGTCTCACGCCTTCATGGTCTCCTTCTCTCTCGAAGCTCTGCCGCCTACTGAAGGATGAGATGACTAAAAGTAGGCTGGCAGAAGCAAGGCACAGGTGAGCATCATCAGCTACTTAGCCCACTGGTTCAGCCAAACCAGCTTCTCCGTCCTGCATTCGACGCCCGGCCATGCCCCCTTCTCCAAAGCATGTTATGGGGATCTTTAAACTGCAAGGCAAATGAGTCGTATTACATACATGTGGTATCCAGCATGTATGAAGAGTGGATAAGTTTTACCACCCTAAATTCCTTCATGCAGTGAGTCCCACCACCACGCTATCATTCAGATTCCGCTTAATGATTGTGCATAGCATGTTTAGGAGTCATTTCCTGTCCGTATAGTAAAGTGGCATGTAAAGAAAAACGAATAACTAAAGAGAAGTTAAAGGTATAGGAGATACATGTCTAAGTGTCAATGCACTTAATGACCAAAGGGGTAAAGCAAGGTCATTTTTATTTTGGATGTCCAGAAATGATGTGCTGTGCTGAAATAAACAAAATAAAAATGAGTGCTTTTATTTTGAAGAAAAAAAAAATCTCCCAGTAAAATGACATAATAGTCTGTATTCATATCATGTTAAACATGTATGCTTTTTTTAATGTTCATTTAAACATTCACGGACATGTTATGAAGTGTTTATGTAAGATGTCATGAATGTGTTATGTAGACACCCTAAAGTGTTGCTGTGACATCTCAGTGGAAGGAGCACTGCAGGGCTTAAGTTCAGGTTCCATGCCATTCTTATTCCGGTACATCGGCCCTGGCGTATTTGACATTTGTCCTGTGTTGACAGTACAGTTTCCTCTCAATTTGACGCACTCTGAGTGACACAGCTCTCCACATCAACCGGCGTGTTAAGTGGCCCCTCAAAAGCAATCCACCTCCGACACACCTCAGTACACATGTATTTCATGGGTAAATAGCTAGGCTGAGAGCGGCGAGATGGCATTCTCTTTCTCGCCAGAGTGGCTGTCAGGTCCTTGCCTCTGATCTCCGCTCTTTAGATTCCAGCCACGGCACTGCTGAATGGATTCGCAGGTTAGATAAATAAATGATTAAAGTCAAGGGGAGTTAGTGCGCGGACCACTGAGGTAGGGAAGGTGATGCAATCTGTGTTATACAAGCACAAAGAGAAAGAAAAGACATAGCTGGTCTCCTGAAGATCCTTTGGACCTGCAGATGACATACAGAGTTTTTCAGCTAAAAAGAAACTTCTGATCTACTGGGATTTTCACGCACAACCATCTCTAGGGTTCACAGAGAACGGTCCGAAAAAGAGGAAATATCCAGTGAGCGGTCAGTTGTGTGGACGAAAACGCCTTGTTGATGTGAGGGGTCAAAGGAGAACGGGCAGACTGGTTCCAGATGATAGAAAGGCAGCAGTAACTCAAATAACCAACCAAAATCTCTGAGGAAAGTTTCCAACACCTTGTTGAAAGTGTGCCATGAAGAATTAAGGCAGTTCTGAAGGCAAAAGGGGGTCCTTTTACTAGCAGCTAGTGGCTGGTGAGTGTATATGTACACATATATATTATATATTAGATGATTCCACAATAATAACCCTGTCCAAAAATATATTTAATGCTTTACTAGGTTACCCAAGCAAAATGTCTTCATCTCCTCTTTGCAGCTTAGC
This sequence comes from Pygocentrus nattereri, assembly GCF_015220715.1. NCBI lineage: Eukaryota > Metazoa > Chordata > Actinopteri > Characiformes > Serrasalmidae > Pygocentrus > Pygocentrus nattereri. The sequence continues at coordinate 10,897,452 of NC_051216.1, read as the reverse complement.
GCATTTAATGACCCATAATCTTTTTTTAATCTTGCTAATATATGATGGATTCTCCCCTCCCCCAGCAGCAAATTTGTATTTGAAATCCTGTTCTTCCTCTTCTCTTTACTAATGCCTATTTGATGAGGAACGACTTCAATGTGATTCCCGAGACATGCTTGGATCGATGATGCCATTGAATAATCAAGGCAGGCCCAGGGCACTAGGGGCTTTGAGAACAGAGTAACATTGATCAGGGCTGTAGCCCTGTCTGAGCCTGCAACAGGACTCTAGATGTAAGCCTGGATTTGCGTCAAAATCACTGGCCAACTATACAACTATACTCCGTGAATTCTCCTTCTGTCATTCTGTTGTTCCAGCCCAGATATTGGTGCTAGCGCTTCTATGCATTTGAAAGTTCTGTCTTTTTTCCACTGATAGACAGTTCGTATTTATATTTGTACAGCTTGCTTTATTTGCCTGCTTGTTTGTCTGCTTATATATTTATAAAAACGCCCGTGGGCAGTTTATCAGTTCTAAAATTGACTGAAAGCCAAATATGATCTGCTGTCCCTGAACAAGTGATGATGTTGAGCAGCCAAAAGAAGGCAGAAAGTAAAAAAATCTCACTGAAATATAAAAAGATGCACAACAGAGGAGTTATATTGATAAGTTATACTATATTGAAGCTGCACTATTAAGCCTGAACTGAGGTGTTTCTAGAGTAGACCAGATTGCATCTGAGATAAATTTCACTTGACATCTCAGCTCACATTATTCTATGGAGCGATGAGTTGAATGAGTTTGATGTTCTTGCAGAGGTACACTATATGGACAAAAGTAATGGGACACCTATACATTAATCCTACAGGAGCTGGTATGATATCCCATTTTAAATCCATAGGCATTAATATGGAGTTGGTCCCCCTTTGCAGCTATAACAGCTTCTACTCTTCTGGGAAGCTTAATACAAGATTTTGGAGTGTGTCTGTAAAACTTTTGCCCATTCATCCAGAAGGGCATTTATGAGGTTAGACGCTGATGCTGGTTCAGAGGGCTCAGCTTGCAATTTCTGTTTAGTTCATCCCAAAGGCATTTGATGGGTTGAGGTCAGGGCTCTGTGTGGACCAATCACTTCCCCACCAAACTCACCCAGTCATGCCTTTACGGACCTTGCTTTGTGCACAGGGGCTCAGTCATGCTGGAAGAGAAAAGGGTCTTCACCAAACTGTTCCCACAAAGTTGGAAGCATAGAATTGTTCAAAATGCCTTGTTATGCTGAAGCATTAATATTTCCCTTCACTGGAACTACGGGGTCTAGGCCAGTCCCTGAAAAGAACCCCATAGCATTATCTCTCCTCCACCAAACTTTACAGTTGGCACAATGCAGTCAGGCAGGTAACGTTCTCCTGGCAACCGCCAAACCCAGACTCATGAATCAGACCGCCAGATAGAGAAGGGCGATTCATCACTCTACAAGTGTGTTTCCACTCCAGTGGCATGTTTTACACAGTGATGTATGGCAGAGATGGCATCCTATGACAACGCCAAGACAATGTGAAGTCACAGAGCTCATCATTGTGATCCGTTCTACTGTTAGTGTTTCTCTGAGACTGTGAGCAATGGATGTGACTAAAAACACTTGGACTCAATAATTAGGAGGAGTGTCCCAATACTTTTGTCTATGCAGTGTATGTAGAGTTTAGATGAGCTAATTAAAATAACAGCTTCAGAGATTCATTTTTGTGCTGCTTTGAGAAGCTAAACGCTGATTTGTCAGTTTCACTTTTAGATTAATCTGTTTTAAATGTCAAGTCATCGCTGTTTAACATGCTTGCTGGGTCATTTTATCTATTGTTTAACCTTTGTGTGGTGTTTGGCTCTGAGACCTGTTTTCAGCTAAAAGAAAAAAAAAGATGTGATTTATTATTATTTCAGACCTCAGATTCCTTTGCCTTTGCTCATTTTCTGGAAAAGACATATAACACATTTTCAGTGACTTCACACTGTTCACCCCTACACATTTATATTACACCTGTGGTTTTGGGTGAACCAGTGGGGAGTTGAAGTGTGGAGGCGTTGTGTCCCTTCACTCTGTTCTCCTCCTACATGGTCTGCTGTTGTCTGTGTGGGTATGTGTTTGTATATTTGTGCATGTGTGTGAGGGTGGACAACATGGACAGGCTGCTGACTGGCTACAGCTGCTAAAGGAGAACTCAATTCTGGACACGTGATATTTTAAACATCTGGTATTTTTACATAAATTGTTATGGGTGTATTTATTTAAAAAAAAAACACAACAACAAAAAACAATAATGCAGTGGGTCCCCCAGACCCACTGAGCAACAAAAACATGGACAACACACAAGGGTTAATGTACATATGAGCAAGTTTGACTGGTGTAATATGCACCATATATATATAAAAAATGTATAAAAATATCCTTGTAATATTACCAGTCAAATCTAATATTGACTGGGGGCAGTCGTGGGCTGGAGGTTAGGGAACCAGGTTCGATCCCCTCAGCAGACTGTCCATGACTGAAGTACCCTTGAGCAAGGCACCTAACCCCCAGTTGCTTCCCGGGTGCCATGGATAGGGCTGCCCATCACTGCAGGCAAGTGTGCTCACTGCCCCCTAGTGTGTGTGTTCACTAGTCTGCATGCATGTGGGTGTTTCACTGCATGGATGTGTTAAATGCAGAGGTCTAATTCCACAGTGTTGGCAAAATGGTTGTAAATTAAAAAAAAATTAATTTAAATTTTTAATATGAGCATTTGCTGAACCATCCAAATCTCTTAATTTACAACGAATGTTAAACAGAAGGTGATGTTTTGCTGACATTTAAATCATGTTATCTATGCAACAAATTTAGAAGAACAAGTAAGAAACCCACCCCAGGTGAGAGATGCCGTCAAGCTGAAGAAGGAGTCCTACCGGGTATGGTTGGCCTGTGGGACACCAGAGGCAGCTGGCAGGTATCGACAGGCAAAGCGATCTGCGGCTTCAGTCGTCGCCAAGGCAAAAACCCGTGTATGGGAGGAGTTTGGTGAGGCCTTGGAAAGTGACTTTATGTCGGCTCCGAAAAGATTCTGGCAAACCGTCAGGCGACTCAGAAGGGGAAAGCAGTGTGCCACTAGCACTGTATATAGTGGAGATGGTGTGCTGCTGACTTCGACTGAAGACGTCATTGGGCGGTGGAAGGAATACTTTGAGGACCTTCTCAATCCCACCGACACGTTCTCCAGTGAGGAGGCAGAGTCTGGGGACATGGGAATAGGCTTGACCATTACTGAGGCCGAAGTCGCTAAGGTGGTTAAGAAGCTCCTTGGTGGCAAGGCTCCAGGGGTGGATGAGATCCGCCCTGAGTTCCTCAAGGCTCTGGATGTTGTGGAGCTGTCTTGGCTGACACGCCTTTTCAACATTGCGTGGACATCGGGGGCGGTGCCACTGGATTGGCAGACTGGGGTGGTGGTGCCTCTTTTTAAAAAAGGGGACCGGAGGGTGTGTTCCAACTACAGGGGAATCACACTCCTCAGCCTCCCTGGCAAGGTCTATGCAGGGGTACTGGAGAAGAGAGTCCGGCTTATAGTTGAACTTCGGATCCAGGAGGAGCAGTGCGGGTTCCGTCCTGGTCGTGGAACACTGGACCAACTTTTCACCCTCTCCAGGATTCTGGAGGGTTCATGGGAGTTTGCCCAACCAGTCCACATGTGCTTTGTGGATCTGGAGAAGGCATTCGACTGTGTTCCCCGGAGTATTCTGTGGGAGGTGCTTCGGGAGTACGGGGTACATGGCTCTTTGCTACGAGCCATTCAGGCCCTGTACAAACAGAGCAGGAGTTTGGTTCGCATGGCCGGCAGTAAGTCAGACTTGTTCCCAGTGAGAGTTGGACTCCGTCAGGGCTGCCCTTTGTCACCGATTCTATTCATAATTTTTATGGATAGAATTTCTAGGCGCAGTCAGGGGATGGAGGGTGTCCGGTTTGGTGACCTCAGGGTCACATCGCTGCTGTTTGCAGATGATGTGGTCCTATTGGGGACATCAGGCCGCGAACTTCAGCTTTCGCTGGATCGGTTTGCAGCCGAGTGTGAAGCGGCTGGGATGAGAATCAGTACCTCCAAATCCGAGACCATGGTTCTCAGGCGGAAAAGGGTGGAGAGCCCTCTCTGGGTCGGGGATAGGCTCTTGCCTCAAGTGGAGGAGTTCAAGTATCTCGGGGTCTTGTTCACGAGTGATGGTACAAGGGAGCGGGAGATTGACAGGCGGATTGGTGCTGGGTCAGCAGTGATGCGGGCTCTTTACCAGTCTGTTGTGGTAAAGAAAGAGCTGAGCCATAAGGCAAGGCTCTCGATTTACCGGTCAATCTACGTTCCCACCCTCACCTATGGTCATGAGCTTTGGGTAATGACCGAAAGAATAAGATCGCGAATACAAGCGGCCGAAATGAGTTTCCTCCGCAGGGTGTCTGGGCTCTCCCTTAGAGATAGGGTGAGAAGTTCGGTCATCCGGGAGGGACTCGGAGTAGAGCCGCTGCTTCTTCACATCGAGAGGAGTCAGCTGAGGTGGTTCGGGCATCTGATTAGGATGCCTCCTGGACGCCTCCCTCGGGAGGTGTCACAGGCAAGTCCACCTGGGAGGAGACCCCGGGGAAGACCCAGGACACGCTGGCGTGACTATATCACCCAGCTGGCCTGGGAGCGCCTCGGAATCCCCCTTGGAGAGCTAGTGGAAGTGGCTGGGGAAAGGGAGGTCTGGGCCTCACTGCTTAGGATGCTGCCCCCGCGACCCGAACCCCGGAGAAGCGGAAGCTAATGGATGGATGGATGGATGGATGGAAGTAAGAAACCAAATTCACGTCAGACCAAGTGGAACTTACGGAAAACAAGAAAGTTTGGTGAAATTTTGGTCACTGCCACATTTGATTAAGTGTATCTAAGAACTGTTTAGTTATTCATTAATAATACATGTAACAACAAAGTAAATACTGGTGATATTCTCACTGCTACAGATGGACTACGGTAACACTGGTCATGTAAACGCATATGTATCAACTTCAAGTTTTACTGGTGTAATTACGCAAGTGTGTCTTGATCATTATAACGTCTATGAACTGCTGTTTTTTTCCAACAAGCCTTTCCGGAATGTAACAGGAGGTATGTAATTACCTACACTGCACCTGCACAGGAAATTCCAACATTCCTATCTTATTGCGAGCTATAGTGCACTCTCAGAAAAAATGTATGGAGCTGCCACTGGGGGAGTGCCCCTCTTGTCATGGGGGTGGTACCTTCAAGTGTACATCTCAACACCTTTAGTCAGGGAACATAACTGTACCATAACCCACTGTTTTTTAAGCTGTATTGACTCCACACACCCCGTCTCATCTCCAGGCTTTTATTTGATTGTTCTTTTTTAAAACATGCGGTTATGCAAAGGTGCAAATACAAACTTTTCACCTTGAAAAACTTACAACTGGACCTTGAATCCACTGTTATATGTTTAAGGGCATATTTACATTGTTTTTACCCTGATGAATTGTGCTAGTAGTGTGACTTGGTAATGTATCCCAAGTTCTGGCTTTAGACTATTCTGTAATGTGACACTATTTACACAACAAAGGTACATATTTAAAATCTTTTCATCTTTTATCTTTAAACATAACTTATTTGTAATGAATTAAAATATAAGTTTGTGTTTATCACTCCAAAAGCAACATCTGGATTACCAAATTGTAATTTCACTGTAACTATATGTCAACTACACTGGAACATTCCACTTTTTTCCAGCTGAACTTTTACATAGTTACTGTGGAATAGACGTGTTGTAACATGGTAATCAAATCACATAGATTGGTGCTAATCTATGATTGACAGCACCTGCATAAAGATAAATCTTTCAGGTAAATAGACATCTGCTATTGTATATGCTGTTGCATTACCGAATGGTTTAAAGCCAGAACTCCAGTTGTGTTACCATGATACACACATACTACTACAACTAGCTGGATGTTGGGAAATTTGGAATTCCCTGTGCAGATGCAGTGTAAGGACTCTCATGAAGTTGACTATTATACACATCCCAGTACAATCAGAAACACCAGTCCTACTTTATATTAAGTGTCTCTAATAACTGTGTAGTTACATCTGAATAACATCTGCAACATCAATGTAACTACTGATGATTTTAGTTACTTTCACAGAGGATTACAGAAGTACATCTCTTGTAATTACACATGTGCATCAGCTTCAGTTTTGCCTCATGTAATTACACAAGCGTATCTTAATAGTTGGAACAGCCTCTTTTATCATTAATTACAGGTTAATAACACAAATGTAATTCATTTTTTTTCCAGCAGAAAAAGGAAGTGTGTAATAACTTACATTAAGACGCAGTGTAAGTAATATCTGCCAGCTTTCCTAACATTTAGCTACCATTCTGTAATGTGTCAGTGCAACAGACATCCTCTTATCTTCACATTGAAAATGTATGACATTAATTAAATGTGTTGCATTAAACCAAAGCAGCATCTCTATTACCACACCTTTATTACACAGTACATACATACCAACTACACAGAAACTGTCTCCTTATTTTAAAGTGTAGCTTTAACACTACACTACAGGCAAGACCCCGTGTAGTTGTTATAAAGGTACAGAATGGCATTGATCAATGTGACGTTATTAGGTCACCTTGTTATAACACAGTTATTCCACAGTAATTATGTAAATCATAAATATAATACATAAAAAACGTACTTACTCTAGCTGCTGGAAAAGACATCTGATCTGTAGTGTATCAAAACGATACACTTGTGTAATTAGATGAGGCAAAACTGAAGCTGAAACATGGGCTGTAATCCATCTGTAACACTGGCTAAATCGGCAGTATTTAGTGTTTTATATGTTATTCATATGTAACTACATAGTTATTAGACACACTTAATATAAAGTAGGACCAATAAACCTTCAATGGAATACAGCAGTGCTTACAAACCTATTTAATCTCATGTGTAATTCCATGAGAGAAAATATGCCATTGGAACCATCACGATACACTTGTGTAACTACATGAGCAAAAACTGAAGCTGATACATATGTATATTTACATAGGCTGTACTGCAGTAATCGATCTGTACCAGTGAATCCATCAGCAGTGGTTGCAGGTTTTTTGTTTCATGTATTGTTAAATTGTAACTAAAAAGATATTAGATATTTTATGTGGACTTGGGCCTTTTTGTCTGTCAATTTGCCATAATATATTTATTAAAGTGGTCCATATAATCATGCTGAATGTTTATTTATTTATTTTAAATTCCAAAAACCCCCAGGGCTAAAGCACAGTAGCCCAGACCTCGTCATGCCCCTGCTTCCCAGTGCGTTCTTCACTAAACACAAAGCTCTTTATTTCATAATATTGGTCATTTTCACATGTGCCACGTTATGGAAACGAACAATATTTGCCAACAATTAAACAATAAAACATGAAGAAAATATTCTAAACTGGTTAAATAAGGTTATCCCTCACTAATCCCACTCCTTCCTTTCAGCGTGTGATAATAATTAATCAGTGATTAAACTGGACCTCTGAATATGCTTGAAAGGCCTTGGAGCGCTCATGTCTTAGCAAAGATTATTGTTTTTTTTTCACCAATTTCCGCAGCAGCTGCAACAAGGACACTCTAAGGCACATTACACCATCAGCTTTCAAGTGAAAAAATCTTTCATCCCGGTCACGAAAAATGAACCATCAAAGAGATGCATTGTGTGCTTTCACTTCACCTGCTTGTGCTCATCCATGCCGTGCTTACAAAGTAGAGATGGGATTAAAAGGTGATGAAACCACAAGATTCTAACAGAGATTCATACAAAGTACTGTTTGATGATTGGAAATTAGATGCACACAAGTTCTGAATGCAAATATTGGAGCCCCAGAAACGTCAAGGCCATAACAAGAACTTTTTCAGAAGGACCAAAGTTTCCAAAAGGTAGATTAATGACTTGTTCGTGAAGCTTTGTCTTTGTCCTAGGCTGCAACAGTGACTGCCACTCTGTTGGTTATCATGGTAATTGTAAGATGGTGCTAAGGGGCTCATATATTTTGTATCATAAAGAAGGCATCTTGAACCTGAATCCTGAAAACTGAGGGATGCCAGTATAAGGTATTATATAAGGTAATTAGGTGGAAGAAGCCTCCCACAGTAATATGCCCTCCCTGTTATTTTCTTTCCAGATGAAATGATGAAGTCAAATCTAATCTTGACCAATTTACTGAATGACTAAGGTCTAAATTATTCTGAAGTTTTATCAGGATTCTGGTCCTGCTGGGCTTTCTTTCCCAAGAAATGTTTTAGGGTCAACTGATCTTATCTTCTATGTATTTGTAAAACGTTATACACAAAGCAGGTTGTGGAGAGAGCTGCACATTTAGATTATTTTTACCTTTAGAAGGAAAGGGGTACTCTTCGGAGAATGCTTTTCCCAACGTTTAACAGTGTGTCTGTGGAAATTCAATCAAAAGGGTTTTTGTAAGGTCAAACATTGATGGTGGACAGCAAGTTCTGGCTCACAATCAATGCTCCAACTCATCCCAAAGGTGTTAAATGTGGTTGAGGTCAGGGCCGTTGCTTCCAGAGGCAACTTGGAGTTGTGCAGTGAGTGATGCACAGAGCAGAAGATGGATGATTTTTACGTGCTACATGCCTTAGTACCCAGCGGCCCTGCTCTGTGAGTGTGAGTGGTCTACTGCTTTGTGACTTAGCTGTTGTTGCTCCTACACGCTCAGAAAAAGGTATGAAACTTTCACTCTTGTCTCTGGGGTGGTGTCTTCAAGGGTACATCTTCAGTACCTTTAGTCAGGGAACACACTTGTACCATATTCTATTGAAATTATATATTTTCTAAGTTGTACTGACTCCACACACCCCGTCTTGTCTCCAGGCTTTTTATTTATTGTTCTGTTTTAAAACATTATGTTATGAAAAGGTACAAATACGTAGTTTTCTCCTGGGACAAACTTACGTAAAGGATACAGTTGGATCTTAAAACCACTGTTGTACCCTTGAGGAAACATTTACAATGTTTGTACCTTGATAAATCAAAAATGTATCTCACAGAACCTTTATTTCAGTGTAGATGCTTCCATTTTACAGGAATAACATTAACAGTAGACTGGAGCAGCAGATCCAGCAGGGCAGAACTTTCACAAACTGACTCCTGGCAAAGGTGGCATCTTATGAATGAACATGGCACATTTAGCCACTGAGATCAACAGCGTGATCCATTCTGGCAGTGTTTGTCTATGGAGACTGCATGGCTGTAGGCTTGATTTTACAGCAATTGGTGTATAGGTTACTGGAACACCTGAACTCGGTAAATATGAGAGGTTTTGACATTTTTTTTATTCATATAGTGTGTTTAAATATATATTTCCAGGCATTAAGGTAATTTTAGTGGAAAATCACAGTAGCTGTTACCACCATACAAAGCAATTTCAATGATAGTAGCCATCATAGCCCTTTTGGATTTTAAAGTGTATATTTATTTTGTATCTTTATGTATGAAAAACTGCCGATGTGTTAATTTCACAATGTTCTGAAAGAAGATTTTCAGATTAAATTCCTGGTTTTATTTACTTAGCAAATGCAAAGTTTTCAAGCCAAGATAAAGCCTTTTTACTAGCTGCATGCAGAATACTGTTTCTTCTGTTGGTCTTTGGAGAAAGCAGACTTTGATGATTTGCTCTTTTTCTTCGTCAACTTCTTGTTCACATTCTGGACTTGAACTGCTAGAGTGTTGGCCATTCAGGGCCCATGGCCAGTGAGAAAACATTTGAAGACCATTTTGACCTGAGAGGCTGAAGAATAGTCAAGTGCTCCCACACATGCTGTGGGATGTCAGTTTGGAATATCCTTTTCCAGGCTAAAGCTCTTTTGAAGTGATCAGGAGGTGGGTTTGCCCATGGGCTTGAAAGTAGAAGGTTTAAGATGTCAATATGAGCAGATAAGTGTGAGCTGAGGAGCCTGTGGCTTATAGCAAGTCAACTAATGTGTGGAGGATTGAAAGCTTGCCAGTACAAGTAGCCAGTGCAGGAAGTGCAAGGGGGCACAGTGTAGGCTTCTGGTCATGGCATACATGCACTGAAAAAAGGACAAAAAAAGAAAAGAGGTTCATTTAAAGTGTTTGTGAAATATGGATGAATCAAGAACATTGCTTTTGTTAATTTGAGCTGTTATTTTACTTTGCTTCATTTAAACAAAGAATTTATTTGACTGGGGGACGGGGACGGCTTGTTACATACAAAGTATATTTTTAGGCTGAACGGCAAAATATGTCAAGGTTATGTTATTATGGCTGGCTGTTGTGGTCGCATTAAGCCATGTAACAGCTTATTAAGTATAAAATTATACCAGACATGGACACAATATTGGGCTAATCAGTTGACCGATGTTTACTCAGCAGAGTTTGTTGACTCACGTAGGAGTTGCTGGACTTTACCTTGCCACTGTTTTTGACCTTAAAGATTGAGCCTTCACTGTTAGGAATAAAAGTTTTGTGCAGGCATATTTTTCAATAATCGAGGTACAAACAATGTAAATGTTCCCTCAAAGGTTCAGCAGTGGTTTTAAGGTTCAGTTTTGAACCTTAAATATGTTTTTCCAGTTTTACCTTTTCATAAACTAATTTTTAAAACAGAGCAAAATAAAAGCCTGGAGACCAGACGGGGGGTGTGGAGTCAATACAACTGGCGAAATGTCATTTCAGTGGATTATGGTACAATTATGTTCCCTGACTAAAAGTACTGAGATGTACCCTTGGGAGAACCACCCCAGTGATAAGAGGGTTACCACCCCAGTGATAAGTTCACTACCCTTATTTCTGAGAGTGTAATGTTACTCAAATATGCATGGGGACAGTTTGTGAATCCATGTGTGAAGATGTTGATGCCCTCACTAGCTTTCATTTGAAAGAAGTGACAGGTGCTGTAACTGAGCTTGATTGTAGGTGGCGGGTCTTCTAAAATTCCTGTCTTAAGTAGCCAAGACTTGAGGCCACAGTGGTGGACGAAGTACACAAATCAAGTACTTGAGTTAAAGTAGAGATGCCCAAGGTAAAATATCACTCCAGTAAAAGTAGAAGTCCTCACTCTAGACCTCAACTTGAGTAAAAGTACTAAAGTATTTACCTTCAAATGTACTTAAGTATAAAATAAAAGTACTAAAAGAGTAATTCTGGCTCTGATGTCCTGTTATCATTTTTATAACAAGACTGTCCTCCAGCGTCTCTCTTGGTAAACCAGTCTTTTAATAGAACGTCATTAATTAGTGATGCTGGCGTCTATTAAAATGATCATAAGCACAAAACACTGAAGGTAAACAGTTTCCATCAGGGAGAACCGAGTGGCTCTGAAATCACTTTTACACACAAGCAAAGTTTCAGTTTCAGATTTATTTACAACTTAGTTCCAAGTTTAAGTTTAATAAAAACTGGCTTTAAACTCAGGATCACAAATTTGTTTTCTTATTTTCTATAAAATCAAAAGTGTTTGTATGAATTCAGAAATGTGCCAGTGTAACGACGAGCGAGGGGGCGGACGCACACGCTGAGATGAGCGAGATTTATTAGGGGCAAATCCAGGGTCGTAGTCAGAACATTCCAGGGTCAGTGAGCCGACACGTACAGACTTAGGGTAAGACATCACAAGAATCAACACAAACGAAGATCAGGTACAAAGACACGATACAAAGGTACAAAGACTGGCAAACGGAAGGGGCAAACACAGGGCTTAAATACACGGAACAATGAGGGACAGGTGATAACAATCAGGGGCGGAGTTACAAGACCAAAACATGAGCACATGGACAGGACTGGGAGGAGCCAACCGTGACAGAACCCCCCCCCCAAAGGCACGCACACCGGGCGTGCCACACAGAACAAAACAAACCAACAAAAAAGCGAAACCCAGAGAAAGACAAAACTAAACTAAACAGGCACAGACACCGAAGCCAGAGCAGAGGCAGAAACGGGCACAGAGGCAGGAACAGAACCACAAGGCACAGGAACAGAACCACAAGGCACAGGAACAGACGAAACAGAACGAGGACAAAAAACGGAGGGAGGACGAGGAGGCACACCAAAAAACGACGCCGACCGAGAGACGACCGGAGACACAGGACGAGGAAAACAAGAACGAACAACAGACCACGCAAAAGACAGGGGAACAGGCACCAAGACAGACACAGGAACAGAAACAGGGACAGAAACAGAAACAGAAACAAAAGGAGACACAGGAACAGGAACCACAACGGGAACGGGAACCGACACAGACACAACAGCAGGGAAAAGGACAAAACCAGGGACTGAACAAGGCAGAAACAAAGGAACGGAAACAGACACAGGAGGCACAGAAGGACCACAGGGAACAGGGACAGAAACGGAGGGCCCAGGGGGAACAGACACTGACGAGGGCGGGATGGGAGGGAACAAAGGGGATGTAACGTCCACGGAGGCAGGCGCGGGGCCTGCTGCGACGTCCACGGAGGCAGGCGCGGGGCCTGCTGCGACGTCCACGGAGGCAGGCGGCGGGTCCGGAGGCGCGGCGACAGGCGGCGGGTCCGGAGGCGCGGCGACTGGCGGCGGGTCCGGAGGCGCGGCGACTGGCGGCGGGTCCGGAGGCGCGGCCACGGGATCAGAAGCGCCGC